>NW_027305527.1:0-39909 GCF_039555335.1 Amphiura filiformis
TATCATACAAAAGGAGACACAAAAAATGGACTGGTTTGATATTTTTTCTTCTTCTCATAATTTTCATCATAAAACAATGAAAAACAATTTTCACCCCCTTGATAATTCTGTACCGATTTTGCATGATTTCTATGCAAAGTTGGCACTAGAAGTGTGATAATCTTTTGCCAGAAGGCGGATTTGGTGATATGAACCCATAAGAGAGCACACCGCTAAATCAAGTCAACCGCCATTTACCCCGTGAGTTCCATAAAATACAAAACCTTTTTGAGGTATTTTGGGTTGCTCTTTAAGAGAGAGAGAGAGAGATAGCATAGCGTATTATGGCTTAATAAAAGTGTAAAGCCTATGCATGAATTTGAATCGCTAAAAAAACTCAATAAGTAGGCAAAAACGGATTTACAGCCCTGAGAGCATGTCAATAACAGTGAGGGCGCTGCTTACGTGCTTGTAGCGGGAAAACGAAGTGAAAGACAACTACACTGAAACTTATGTTAAACTTTCATCAATCTGGTTTATATTTAGAGAATAAAGGTATTGTTTTTAGCCCCTGGAGTGCATCTATCGTCTCATATTACACGGGCGACATCATTATTTTAAGTAAAACAACGAGGCGGAGCCGAGTTGTTTTACGCCAATAAGATTGCAGGAACGTTCTCAAGTGTTTAAGAATATCAAATATTTGCCTATGATGCACAGTGTCAACACCCTGTATTATAAATATTTTTTTCCATACAGCTCAATACTCCGTTGAAATCAATATTCTATTATTGACACGGATAAAGAAAGTTTACATATGCATTGTGTTATAGGACGTGCACCTGAAATGGCTAAACGCGTTCCTTTATACCTATAAAGGATAATTGTCATTCTCAAAATTAAATATATCTCAATTTTTACGTTGGATTTCACATTTTTTACATTAAAAATGCAGTAAAAGATATCCACAGCAAGCTGCAAGGGCCCGCTAATTAGTGTACTGCTTTTCGAGTGAGTGTACTGGAAACAAAATACACTGGTTTTACCTGAAAACAATTTTTTTCTTGTAATAGAAACATCATATGGGGTACTAGAGCATGCACAAATCGTTATAATGTGTAGAATATATAAAACGCTGTGGTATCTCATATGATAGTCATGGTATGCTTAGCCTGAGTCGCTCGGCCTATCTCGAACAAAATCGCGATGCGTAGCTGTTAAAAAACGAGAGGATTCACTGTACTATCACGGCAATTTTTAACACGAAGATATATAGGATGATGACGATGTGTGATGTGCCCTAGGAGTAATTCAATTTGATCTTTTAACTTTTTTGACATGTAAAGCTCGGTATTTCATGCAATCAAGTGGATTCAATCACCCGAAGCACATACAAGTAACCCATAGGTATCGGTTACTGGTGCTCACCAGTAACCGATTGCTATCGAGCTGGTAGAGCAAATATATATAGCACTATATGGCAGTAACCGATAGCTATCGATAACTGGTTGCGGGCCCATGGTGCACCATGTAAATAGGAATATTATTTGGTACACAGACCCATTTTCAATGGCCGCTTACAGTGAAAGCTATATGCCCGAAAGCTATGCTGCGAACGGAAGGATATTATTTGTACATTATTCGTCTCAGTACCGATGTAAGATCAGAGACAACCGTATGTCAGGTGTGGTATAAATGCATTGATGGTATGAAAGGATAACTGACTGTTAACTACACTGCATGGCTGAGCTAAATACCTAACATGCCTAACCCAGGCATAAGATACCCGACATGAACATGATGAATTCTGCACCATCCCTGACCAAATGTTTCGTAGTTCGCAACGCAAACGTAAAAAACCGGGCAAAACGGACACATCATTTATCGGTATGACATTTTCGTATTGGTGCTGCCCTATTTAAGTTTGCACTGAGTGAAGTGCCATCTCAGTTTGTGTGCGCCGATACGCAATGTGGATCATGTGCTAAACATGTAAATGAATTTTTATAATTTTAATATTCCAGGCCTTTTCGTCTAGATTTTAAAGGCGAGTGGTTAGTCACTCGCTAGCATGATGCTAGGCGAGTGGTCGAAATTTCACAAATATCACTTATTTGGGTATAATCTAAAGCTTTGGTCTTAAAACGGTATGTTGAAATGCGCGCGAAGTGCGCTAAATTTTTTTACTTTCTCCGCTTGGAGGGGGCACAAAATCGATTAAATGCTGAATTGGTTGATTTGATGGTAGATTTTGGGAGATTTGCGGCAAGTACATGTAATATTAAGTGTCTATGTGAGTGGAAAATCGCTGCTAGAAATCGAGTTTGGGCGAAGCGGTGGCGTAGCGAGAGCGATCGTCGCCTTCAAACGGCAAGGCCTGATATTCTGGATAATAATGGAGTATTAATTACAATTTCAAGCATAGTAGTTTGGGCAAGAAGCTATTTAAGCTACAGGACTGAGCCTTGTATTTTTAGTGCAAACTCTAATTCAAATCATGCAATTGTGTTGCACTAGCTTATACCGGGTACCGTTAATGCGTTATGCAGAGGTGGTGTTAGCTCGTTCACGTAGCGGTTGCGTTGTCCCACTGGCCTACTACACAATAAACATAGATTGGCTGGCGATCGAAGTGTTATCATCAGAGCACCTCGGACTAAGGTGGTGTGGGTTGGTGCAGAATTCGGCAAAATTTTGATGGTAAATTTGCATATTTGGATACTTTATCCCGTCTTTGATTTTATTCAACTCCTGTTTCGATCCTATCACGCACAAAATGGCTGTCATAATGGGTTCCTTTTAGATCATGTAAACTCGGTCATTTATCATTTGGTAGTTAATATGACTATCATTTGAGGACTGATTCCATGAGTCTGAGTTCTTATGATACATGTATCTTCCGAGGAGCAATTTCAGACAGTCAATAGCTATAGTTAAGCCAGCACCTTTTGGGGACCCAATTAATAACCTTATTGTGCCTATGCAGCTTCACACATGCTTTTAGACCAATCTGTTAGTACATTGTAGACCAATTGGCTAGTAGACTAAATGGCTAATTAGACCAAATGGGTTGTAGACCAAATGGGTATTAGGCCAAATGGCTATTACACTTATTGGTTATAGACCAAATGGGTATTAGACTAAATGGTTGTTAGACCAATTGGTTTTAATAGACTTACATGTACAAGTATTTGGTTATTAGACCAAATGGTTATTGGACCAAATGGTGATCAGACCAAATGATTATAGGACCATGATTATTGGACGTACTGGATATATACTTCATGGGTTTAGATCAAATGGATATACACGGAATGGATATATAAAATGGTACTAACATTGTAATGCTCAATGCTCATAAAATATATGATTCATGAAGTTCCTACTGTACCGTACTGAAATATTATGTGACTGATTGGTATAGCTAGTCCGATCTGCATGACTACTACCAAGCTTGATGTCCTAGAAGATCATGACTGAGTTATCCTGGACATGAATCTGAAGATTAAAATCATGTAAGTAGTTCTGTTTATTTTTTATTTTGAGTTGTTTTGGGGGTGTTTTTGTATTAGCCATGTCTGCCTACAGCCAATTATGCAGAAAAGACAGAGCAAAACAGATTTCGTGGGCATTCCTGACATGCCCATTTTTAGTGTTAATTTCTGACGTGCTCAAAATGCTTGATCATTCAATTCTCTATCACTTAGATGATATGAATACGTAATGACGGACATTTACTAAAACAGCTTACGCAATCAGGAATGTATTTTGTTCCAAGTTTAATTACTATGTGATTTCTGGGAGCCGATCTATGTACAATTTTGTCCCCACAAAATGAAATGAAATGAAGTGTTTGGGCTTATACAATTAATGAGGTCCAATAACGGGCTGTCTGATCACAGTGCATGGCTGTATAATACATGTAAACAAAATGTTAACCATTGACCAAAATGTTAACCCAGGGGCTTCTTTTGTTAATTCCTACAACATACTTTGATGGATGTAAATGGGACTTAGATATATGTGGCATTTATAATCTAACAACCAGCACAACTACATGTAAGTAGCAGTTCATGAATCACAACCTTTACATGTACCGGTAACCAAACTTTACCAAAGTGATGGCCAATTTTGAATATCAATGTGACCAAACTGATGGCAAGGATGTTTTCTACATGTATAATTTGGGATATTAGTGACATCACCAAACTAAAACTGATGAAAGGTGCAGATTCAAAATTTCCACTCCTTATTGGTTTGTACAACATGGCAATGACATTATTCAGAATGTACACAATAAATTTGGTAGCAAGCAGTTCATGAATGACCTGATAGCCAAAGTGATTGTTGATTTCAAAAATTAAAATGTTTTTTAATCTGTGTGTATACATGTACATACCCTTAAGTATTGTACACTGCTTTACTTCACAGGTTACAGATGGCATGGATTTGTTCCCTTCTCAAGCTTGGAAGATCGACTCGCAGGTTTGTACAAAGAATTTTATTGTGGGTCCTGCATTAACAGGATAAGACAAGATTATTTCATGTAGGTGGGATGCAAAATGTTGGTTTTTTTTAAATCTTTTTTGTTTGTTTGTTTTTTTGTTTTTGTTTTTCTGCATTTTTAAGTTGAGTTTTGATGGTATATTTATGTCAAGTAAGTGCAGAATATTTGGATATATGAAAATGTATAGCAAATATGAAAATTATAGATTAGTTTCCATAGGATTAATTGATTTCTTATTTCATGTAAGCAATTTGAATGAGAAAAAAATCTTTAGAATAAAAATTATCATTGAAACGTAACAATTTGTGCTGTATTTCTCAAATAAAACAAACAAAACACAATTGCTCCTTAAAGAAAAGATGCATGGCCTACAGGAAACAAACCCTCTTTCTTTTCTAGCATAATGGAGGTTTACAATTTTGACAAATGGAACGGTTTTCAAATCAATATCAATATATGAAATGATCAGTAACAAACAAGTGGATTGACAAATTGGCACATGGATACAATTCTCTTTAAGGCTCATTCAGTGATTTGCTCATCCGGTGGATTGTAAAAATCATCAAAATTCAGATATTGGCACGTACCTTCTTAGTGTTACAGATACATGTGCTAACATAGTATGCTAGTGGTTATTTAAAAGCGGAGAAATTAACTACATGTATTTGAATGGGGCTTCAACTTTGTTAATACTGCTGTGTTCGTTTTTTTTACAAGCCGCCAAATGTCGGCTTGTGCTGTCTTTTTCCCAATTCTTCTCCTTCTTTCTATCTTTCCTCTGGCAACTCGTGACATTTTGTGTGACTTGCCACGTTTCGCCCTAGCTCTGTTATGCTTTGACAGATTTCAATCATACTTGAGCCAAATGACCACTGGACTAGGCCAAACCTTACATTTGACTTTGACCTGACTGTGACCTTTGACCTTGACCTTGACCTTATGGCCAAAAATGTTGATTTCAAAAAAATGCTACTCCTTCCACAAATTTCATGCGATGAGGACATGGCTATATCATATGACTCGACATTAGTCGGTGTCTATAGGGTGTGCTCAGATAAGGGGTCAAAGGTCATTAAGGGGTCATTTCCGGTCAAAGTCTACAAAATATTCAAAAAATCACTGTCTTTACAAATTATGTAGCAGAGAGTCGCCATTAGCACACATGCATTGCTACTAGCCAGGGTCTTTAGGTAGACTGCTGCCCTCAGTCGTCAACCGTCTGGATTGACGACTGAGAAAACTACATGGAAAAAAAGTGACGGATTTTGCAACAGGATTCCTGTGGCATAGAGCATGCGCAGTTGTGTCCAAATTGACCTTTTGACCGAGTTTGTTGTTTTTAGAAGTTCAGAGCGCGATCTTGTCACAGCGGGCGCAGTACAGCGACGCGTTACACGGGCGCCGCTAGTCAGTCGCGCTACGGCGCACAACCAAAGTCGCATTGAATAGTTTTCAGAAGTCCGTCATGATATGGCCTGTAAGATAATCAGTCGTCACTACGAAGCATACACAGTACATGCGAAGTGTAGACGGCTGATTGGAATTAGTCTAGTCTTTAGGATGCCTACAGTTTTGGGGTCAAATGTCATTAAAGGGTTACTTCCGGTCAAAAACCAAAATTATCAAAAATGTTCAAAAATTTTTTATCTCAATATGTAAACAGACCAGAATAATATAGCCATCATACATGAATCAGTGTTCCCTGATGTATGCATGGTATTTTTATTTTGGGGGTCAAAGGTTTTTAAGGGGTCACTTTCTGTTTTTAGCTGAATAACTTCAAAAATTTTATCTCAAGAACTAAACATGTTAGAATTTTTAAATTAAAATTGGAACAATGCATTTTGTCGGTGTACATATGATTTTTTTTATTGAGGTCCAAGGTCATTAAGGGGGTCAAAAGGTCAATCAAAAATTTAAAAACATCAAAATCCATGTATAAGTTCCGATTAAGCTGAAATTCACCAGGAATATTTCTTATGACATCCTAAGCACAATGCAAGAGCAGTTGACCCTATCCGTGACCCAGGGGTCAAGTTATAGGGGTCAAAGGTCAAATTGCGGTTCGTACTCAGCGTCTGTTGACTCTAATTGTTTTTGTTGCTAAATTGTTCATAGCAAAAATACCCAATTATCATTTACTCTAAAGCAATTTATAAACAATTTTTATTTTTTCACTCCTTCATACATTGTAGGAACACTGAATTTAAGTTGATGACCTGACAAGTTTATGGACAGATTTAGACGCTGGCATGGTGGCAGAAAGGTAGACGCTTACTAGGTTATAGTAATCTAGACCTGAAGAAGGTGAGACTAAAGAGTTAGATGTGACAAGGTGATAAAATGATACCAGACTAAAGTATGTTCAGCTTATAACAGGCAGAATTTATTTGTTTTTGTTACTGAGTATGTTATTGTTAATAATGGAGCATGCCAATAAAGTCCCAACTCACGCCACGTAAATTCACATACATGTAAGCGTGCATTATGCAACACTTAACTAGTGTAAGTGATGCAACCAACTATGTGCCCACCATTCTGTATACAATACATGGATGTTATGAGTCTCTATTTTTTTCTCGCTTGCTTATTATAAGCCAAACAAACTTTACTGGTAGACCCTCATTTATAAGTTTATGTAGTGATCTGGTGATGCTGGTAAGTGAACATGGTGAAAGCGAGGTACATTGTAGACTATGACAAAGTGATGGACAAGTAGACTACATGTAGACATGTATAAATGATAGAGATGTATTTTTTATTTGGTTTGTTCTAGTTTTGAGAACAATGGATAACTCAAGAAAGCCTCTATTGAAGGTTCCATTGGGGTCCATTTGAACACTGGGACGGGTCGGGAACAGTCAGGGGTTAACACCTTTACATGTATACTCTTTTCAAATCTGGCTGTGTGATACATTTACAGGCTTGGCTCTGTGCACTTGGGACAGAAAGCTTAACGTCCCATCCAAAGAATGGAGTAAACTTTTTGATTCATTTACCTAATTCTAAATGAACCGTGGGGAGAGCAGTAATCTGAATTTAATCTATAACGGTTGCCACTTAATTTCTGACATTTTTTCCCAAGTCAATATCCCAGCAAATCCCCACCATCAGGAATTGAACCCAGGACCTCATGCACTAAAAGCAAGTACCCTAACCATTAGGCCATATTGTTCCTCATGATCTGGTAGACCTCACAAGGTGGTAGAGAGGCAGACCTTGAACAGTTTATAGTTATCTAGACACTGACAAGATGATTGAGAGGTAGATTGTGATAAAGTGATCTGTAGACCCTGGCAAGGTGATAGCTTAGATATAGACCTTGACATGGTGATACAGAAGTACACACTGACAAGGTAATAGAGAGGTAGATTCTGACATGGTGATAGAGAGGTGGACTATTTATTACAAGTATATAGAGATTGACCCTGACAAGGTGATACAAAGTCAGACTTTGACAAGGTAATATGTGACATGATCAAGGGGAATGAATCACATGTCGACTCTGGTCGAAAATGAGTTTTTCACATGTTTCTAAAGAGGACATTTAGAGCTTTCGGAGACTGAAAATCCCATGTTGATACAACTTTTCGTTGCAAAGTTACATCAATTTATCAATTGCTGAAAACACTATAAAACAAAAGAATTTTAACACTTTCTTTGTTAATATAGGGTCCACAACTTGTAAGTTCCCCCCTAAATACGGAAAATGAAACAAATGAACTGAAAAAGTTCTGATATGACCAGATAGATGGAGAAGACAAAATTTTGTACTGTCTGCTTCAGTATAGATTCTGCACAGAAAATGTTTCATGCCTTTATGATTCATGAATTCTTTGCATTGTAAAGGCCATAGGCCAGTTTGATTTTTTTCTTCACCTTTCTAATGTTTGTAATATTGCAAGCAGATGTTGCATATGATCCAAAGATGTGTTTCAAATTGGCAGAACATTATTGAATTTTCAAAATCTACCCAAGTATTGTTTACTTAAAAATTTATGGGCTCTTCTACAAGTGTAAAGAATATTTTTGTGGGCATAGTATAGTTTATTTATTTATTGAAAAACAAAATCAATGATGCTAGTTGCCATGTTTATTTTATTCATATACCTGGAAACAGTGTCATATTATACTTATATTTTCTCACAACCATTACATGTACTAAATATATTTTAATAATATTTATTTACTTCTGACTCAAACAATTCTACTTCTTCTCTCTATGCAGATAAGCACCTGGCCTAGGTATATTATTTGTGACTTCTCCTGTGGAGCAAGTGATCACGGTGGTATCGCTACAATCTTCAAGCAATCCATGAATCTCCAAAATTGCAGACCTTTGTAATGATTTTAGAAACTTTAAACATTCCAGTGTTCTGTACACAACAATTGGTATCCAATATTTCATTGTCAAAGCAAACTGGTTTTCTTCTGTTGAATTTTCTGAGTAGAGATATTACCCTCATAATGAGATCAGAATTTGCTGCAGGTGATTTCAACATGTGCATATCCCATTTAAGCCTGGAGTTGAATGCATCAAGACTTCTAGCTACACCAAGGCACTCAACAGCCATATCGTGGACTTTGTAATGCTGTGATTCGATGATGATTTAATTCATCTTTGCTGCGTTCAGAATAATCTTCTTTCAGACCATCATATGAGAAAATGCTTTAACTCAAAGAAACCATCATGTACCAAAAAGACATTAGCATATCATTATGAAGTGTATAGATCATTGGCAATACTTTAAAAAGGGTTAAAAGTGAACTAGGATCTTCCTAGCAAGGCTACTGCTTGAAACAAATTAAACTCGTACAGAAAGACCACATTATCCCAAGAAGAACAAGCTTAAACTTATCAAAAAGATATTGGTCAACCAATCAAAAGTGCTGGAGTTGGACACCATTTATACTATATCTATCTACCTTGAGTCACCGGCACTATCTTGGAAGTTCAGCGTGTTCTGTGTTAGATTAGCGTTACTTGGTGTGTGTACATACTTTCACACACATGATCAAAGTGGTGCATATGTACACACAAGAAACAAGACTAAGCCAATGTAGCACACGCTGAACTTCAAAGCTAGTGCCGGTGACTCGAGGTAGGTATACAGACTATAATGGCAGAAAGTTAACTCCTTTCTAAATGCTAAAAATGACGGATGTTTACCACATGGTTTTTAGTCTTTACCCAGAGCAGCAAGCACACAGAAACGTTGAAATCCTTAAAGATTTCAATCTACTCCTCCACTTCCATTGTGTCTATGTAGCTCAGTTGGTTAGGCTGTTGTGCAAGTATTACAAAGGTTGCCGGTTGGAATCCAGCCAGATATCAATGCACTCTTTTGTTTTTCAATGGTATGCGCTGGCTGCTTTGAGTAAAGATTAAGATGCGTTTATCACATCAACCCAGAGAACCAGTATAATAACTTCATGTATGTACAAATGATACCTAATGCCAACTTTTACATGAAATAAGTTGTCACACTCTGTGAGGAACTTGACGGAGATGGTTCCCAAGTTGAGTAGTGTTGCATTTAACAATAATGTAATATGTAAACAGAGTGTTTAGTTTTACTACATTCAGTCAAATTATGATTTGAAAACTTGTGGTTGCACTAAATCACTCTTATCCTTAAAAATATTTTATCAATATTTTGATAATAACAATCAAGCCTAAAAATAAGCAGATCTGGACCAGGAGCCACACATTTCGAAAAAGCAGCTATTGGTCCTGAGATTATCTAGTGAACTAGGAGCCAATTTTAAAGAGCTAAGAGTCATTTCAATTTCAATTGTACACATTAAATACAAACCTGCTTTAACTACGAGGCTCTATTTAAAAAATGTGGAGTCTGATTCAAATGATTTTGGTACGGACCAGGAGCCAAAACGTTATAACCATTGGGTAAATGGCTCCTGGGTGCCTGGTTATTTTGAAGCTTGATAACAATCCCATTGCATATTGTAAAGATTAAAACTGCAATTATTCAAAACAGTAATGTACAATCTTATAACTTGTAACTGAGATAGAATTGGGCTCAAGATCAAGTCTGTATCCATGTTTACAACTGATTTCAGGGAAATACTCCTCAGTATTCACATTATTTAATTTTTTGTCTGTTTCAACTGATCCTATGATACCACCTAATTTAGTGTTCATGTTGATAAGAACTGGACCAGTCAAAAATTGTTTGATGTTGTGGTCCCCTTTATTGTGGAACAGGCTCCAATGTAACAGCAGGGAGGTTTGCTTGCATGTAAGTCTCATTTGTATCAAAAATATTGATTTATATCGTTGTATTTATTTATTTTTTGCACTCTGTTCCAATTGTTAAAGTGCTATGTTTGCATTATGTCCTTGTAGACTTCTTCATAGTCCACCTGCCCATTGTGCATCACCAGCTATTACATTCATGCATGAGACTCCAGTTTCTATTAATTGCACAATTGATAGATTTTCCACCTCTGATCTTTTCATCTGTTTACCATCTTCCCAAGTGGCCTACTGACTTCAGATTGCGGTTAAAATGTTTAACACAGGCATCTTTGGAGAGCAGTCCAGTTTTCTGGTCTACCTAAATTAGCCATGACATAATGTATTTTTAAATGGATCTGACTTTCGATTGGTCACCCAGATCTTTTGATTTTTTTTTCCGGACACAAGCCAAAGGGGACAACCTAACCATTTCTGGTCACCTGAAATTATGTAGGACCAGGTGGCATATTGGATTTTTGTCTACATGTATGTAAATGTCAGGAGTGGAACTTACCAGTAATATATAATGGAGTGGCATATTAATCACTTTTGAATTAAGAATATCAGCCATCTGCACTGCCTGTATTCAGTTTATCGTTCCCATTCAAGTTGTGATGTATAAATTATATATCACATTGTATAGGGTCAGAAATGAATTGAACAATTGGTGTTTGACTTTGAAAATACTTAACATAAACTTTTTTTCATCAGTGATGTTTGCTGTACAAATTATTCATTCCTTCTGATTCTGTTGGGCCATTATGCAATTTGAGAATTATAGATGGAGTCACAGCTGGAAGCATAGCAAATAGTGGATCAACTAGATTTTGCTATATTGAATAAATCACCAAAGTTCTACTGAGTCCAATTTCGAAAATGTGTATTGTTGCATAGATATGAACTGTAGCATTGCCAAAAGTAAATGATATATGATTTCGCTATCCATGTTTGACCAGAGGTAAAAGGTCACACAGCCTTGAAAATTACTACAAATCTGGCGTCATATGAACCTCCGGTCAAGTCGAAACTGCTCTAAAATCATATCTCATGTATTGTTTGTAATTTTGCAGTTCATATCTACAGACAAGACCAAGATTGTGAAATGTGACTCCCTACCAGGGCTGTCAACTCTAACGCATTGGCCGTGAGTCTCACGCATTTGGTCACTTTCTCATGGTCTTACACCAAGGTAGTATAATCTCACCCTTGGTAGTAAATCTCGCATAAAACGCTGGAAAATGAGTAAAATCTCACGCATCATCAAAATAATTTGTTGTCCCTACCCCCGCTTTTCAGATTATCGAATGCCATGGCTCAAATAATAATGGGTCAAAATGAACATTGAAGTCGACAAATCCCGGTACGGCTGTCTCACGCAGTGGGGTAACTTCCGGGGCATAGGGGGGCAATGTCACCCGGGCGCTACCCTAAGGGGGGTGCCAAATTGACCAATTCATCATCGATTCTGCGCCCCTCCAAGCATTGAAAGTCAAAATTTTCAGCACGAAATCAATTGAAAGAACATTTTAAGACGATATTTAACTTCTAGTAACCAAAATTAATTTGTGGTAGGCCTTATTTGTCCAAAATTGTGCGTGTTCCGCGCGCAATTGTTTTAAGTATTGCCCGCGTCTAAGATATTCTGGGGGGAGGTATGGGCGCAAATTTTGTTTCTTGCCCCGGGCGCTACCAACCATAGTTACGCCACTGGTCTCACGCCAAGCAAATCCAAAAAGTTGACAGCCCTGCTCCCTACCCCTTAATTTAGCATCAATATTTAAACTAAATATATGGCTTTAGCCAAAAATATGGTAACCAATTGGAGACTTGCTATTTGGTGCTGTCTGGAGGGTCTAAACAATTATTGGCTATGATGTCATCTCAATGCCTTCTTTTCCCAGGTTGTTTCTACAGATTTCTCTATATATAGAGTTATACAGTAAGAAGTAGCAAATAAGTAGGGATTTTTAAAAATCTACTGCCTGTGCGAAACATGCTCCCATCTTACTGATATTTTAGCACAATAGTAGTATGTACCTAGTAAAATACTTGGATACTTCCAAGTCGATCCGAGAAAAACAGTGTTTTTCGCCCCACCCTAATGTTGATATTGATGTTAATGATTAATATGAAATAAATATGTTGATAACAAACTTGGGTTCTAATGTGTCTTATTCTGTGTATTATTCCAATAAGTTAAATGTCACAGCTATTACAACCAAAATGATTTTCTGTGATTCAAGAACATTTGTACCTTTAATATTGAAAGTGGATTGAAAGGATGCCAGATATAGCAGGACCAGTTATTTAACTAAATAACAGCAGTGTATTCTTATCAAAACATTGATCTTGTAGCCTCAAATGGGCCAGTAAGAAAGCCAATCATTTGCATTTATATTTCCGTATGTCTAGCGGTTCTTGAGTCAAGTCAAATGTATCAAAATAAGTTTTGGATTTGGCCTCCTCCCCCTGCTTTATAGAACCCAAACCATATTCATACTGTGTGTCAGCTTTATATCTCAATATTTAAGTGCAAACACATGTCTTGCTCCCCTATAACCCGTATTAACCCTAACCGTGCGCATGTGTTTTGCTATCAGAAGGGAAAGAAGAATGAAAAAGGAGAGCAATGTACTCTGTACCACCAGGATTCGAACCTCAGACCCATCGCAGTGGCATAGTGTCTTAGGGGCACGTACCCCCAATCCATTGCAAATTTTAGAAAATCACATATGATGATACATGATATGCCACTGACCCATCCCATGCCATGCAGAAGATCGCCAGCCACTCCCAGCCACTGGGGTTAGCCACTGGGGTTACGCTGACACGCCAACAATTCCCTGAATATAAAGTCTGCACAAAAAGTAACTCAGCTGTTGTAATATACTCCTATAGCTTCAGAACTAATAATTGTTTCCACAATATTTCAACATAGAAAGAAGGACGATTTATTTACTCGCATTTTGATACCCCATTTCACAGCAGTGTTTTTAAAGAAAATTACCTGAATTTAAAAGTTGCAGCTACTTGTATTGATTTGAAGTCAGCGCGAAGATAAATGGAGGGTGTTACGTGCCACAATGCTTGCGTAAAAACCATTGATCGCTGTAAACTGCAACTTTAAAATTCGGGTATTTTTCTTTAAAAGCACTACTGTGTTGTTAATATTGAGCGACATTTGACAAATAGGGTATCAAAATGCGCAGAATAAATCGCCCTTCTTTCTATGTAGAAATATTGTGGAAACAATTATTAGTTCTGAAGCTATAGGCGTTTTTATAACAGCCGAGTTTCTTTTTGTGCAGACTTTATATGACTTAGACTGCCTGCGTCATCACATCATGTGGAATGCATGCACGAGCAGTGGTTTAATAGTGAGCTCTGGTTGCGTTAGGGTTAAACCTAAAGCCACAATTTCTCCCCGGACAAATTCACAGAATTCAGGGTGTGCTCACAGAAATTCAGAAAATGCCACAAAATAGTCAACAAATGTATCAAATGTCTAACTTTTGTGTTGATTTGCAAAATAAAACTAAGAAAAGTGATTATTTAGCAGTAATTAACCATTAAACAATCCATTCTAGCATTAATTCTGGGCCTACCATGCAAAATTCTGGCCATACTACAGTAAAAGGTAAGACAAAATACACTTAAAACATGTTTGTTTTAACTTTTCAGTGCTTTATGGTGGAAAACGGAAAAGCACGGAAATTGTCAATTTTAACACAGATTTTAAATTTCAGTAACACAGAGAAATTGTGGCCTTAGTTAAACCCATCAAGTGAAAAAATTCTCATAGGTTTGTTTTATGTGTTCATGCATGGTAAACCGTAGGTTGGATAGGGTTTGCTACACCTCGGGCACATTTGGATTTATATATAGCATGGTACCACCACATACATCGTAACACTCAATTAAACCATGGTATCTTTGTTTTACTATCATCATACATATTTAAAGGCATAGGCCTAGTGATGATTAAATCAAACAATTAAGCTTTTTGTCCTGATTCATGATCTAGTATCCTTCAGCAAAATGGTTATGAAAATGCACAATGATTTAATTTTGTGGCCAACATAATGTTGGATGTATCATAGTGTTGGGAGGTAACTTAACTATCAGGAACGGAACAATGGCTGCATTAAAATAACTTGCACAAATTTCTATTCAAAGGAGCACTCTGCTTTATTGAAAACATCCATTGGCAAATAAATATATCATCATAAAGAGTACAAATATCATGTCTTACAGTATACAACAAAGATGACAATTGTGATTTATGAATGTCAATAGTCCCAAAATGTGTCAAAAGACAATGACTTGTGCATCAAAATCATATTGACATGTCAGCATTATCTTATAGCAGTACCCATAGGAATGGTGTACTTGTGTGATATAATTTAATATGTATTTTCAATACTATGCAATGCAATGTGAAGGTATTAAGATGATACCAACATTCCAATTTCATTAAGGGATGGGAAAGCAATGTTTTGCACAGTATTTTTTGTGGGACATGAGAGCACATCAAATTGCATTCTGAATATGATTATATGAAGAATATCCTTCCGATAGTCAAATAATTTAGATTTTTTTTTTAAATTTGTGATAATAATAATTTTATGATGGCAAATTATTAAAACATATTATTTTTTTATATTTATTTATTCATTTATTTTATTTATTTATTACTTTATCACTGGCACAGAATTACAAAAATATAATATTGTTACATAAGTTACCCAAGGAAAATTTTTAACAAGTCCAATGCATGGCTGGAGCGAACAGGTGCATATGCATCTCTAAGACCACCCCACCAAAACCAAAAAGAAGGGAAGGAAAAAATAAATTAGAGGGGAAAATACAGGCTGAGTTATGTTTGCCTGCAATTTGGATATATTTACAAAAAGAGGTCAAGTGCAAACACAAGTTGCATCAAAGGTGTGAGCAAATTTGGACTGGATTTTTACATGAAGCAACAGATTGTGGATCTAATGATACTAGAGAGCTGGTTCCAAATGGGCACCATACACTGAAAAAAGCCCATCTTGTGGCACTGAGTTTTAGAAAGCTGATTTGCCAGCAATAAGGTAAATAATATATATTTGATGTTTAACAGTCCTTGAAGTAAATTCATGATGATACATTACTTAAAGTGTATATAGCTGGGAGGAACAGCTGTCCATCTTTGAAAATGCTGACCTTTCGTACTGAAGTACACATTTTTTCCCAAAAAGACCTAAAAATTTGTATTATATCACAAAATTCCATATTTGATATTGGAAGGACATTCCTCGTATTCACAATGCATTTTGATGTGTCTGATGTGCTCTCAGGTCCGACATAAAATACTGTGCAAACATTACTCTTCGATCCCTTAACATATTTTTATTTGTTTCTTGACAAATGACAGCTATTGTACTTATTTCCAAGTGCATAACAAACCTACACGGGCGACTTGAAAAAATATCCTTGATCCGAGAATTTTGAGCATGGCCCAATATAAGCCCAAATGACACGAGACCATACATGAGCAGGTGTAAATGACACACTATCTGAGATGGCATGTATGTATGATCATACGCTTAAGGGTATCCTGTCTGAAACCACAAACAGCTGCCAGGTGCATTTTCTCCAGTTGTGCTTTCATAATTTCTAGTATTATTTTAATTCATGTTTTATTTCAAATAATATATATAACTGTCGGTTGTGGTAGCTGAGACAGTCTGTTATAAAGGCTTTCTGTCCAAATATGATACCCTTGAGTTGATCTGATTTTGATGTACGTCCTGCACCTGGTTTCCCAATTTCATTGGATCAAGGATGTTTACCCAAATGTTACAAATATACAACCACACCATATCGTTATGAATTCGGCAGACGGCCGAATCCGGATTCGGCTTTTAGTAAATTCATTTTACGCATTCATTAATTTTGAATTTGAGAATAAGGGATCAATGCTATACATGATAGAGGGCAGCAGGTCAATTTTTTAACGGAGATCAGATGATAAGTATTCAAAAGAGGGCGACATACAGGGTTAGCTAACGGTGACTCACAGTACGGTCAAAGACGATAACCGTAAAAAAAATCGATATGCCGCCCTCTATATGTAAAGAATTGATCCCTTGTTCTCTAATTCAAAAGTAATGCATGCCAAAAATGAATTTACCAAAAGCCGAATCCGGATTCGGCCGTCTGCCGAATTCATAACGATATGAATGGGGTTTATAAGAAAAGCAGAGTATTAAAGGTCTTATACTGATATCTACAATATACATGTAGGCAACTAGAGTTTGATTCACAAACGTATGCAGATTATGTCGCTATAAAGCATCATGACAGTTCATCAGATGGGCAGTTACTGCTTTATAGTGATGTGATCCGCACAACGATCTAAACATCATGACCTCTTTCAACAACTTC
Organism: Amphiura filiformis; assembly: GCF_039555335.1. Lineage (NCBI taxonomy): Eukaryota > Metazoa > Echinodermata > Ophiuroidea > Amphilepidida > Amphiuridae > Amphiura > Amphiura filiformis. The sequence continues at coordinate 17,175 of NW_027305527.1, forward strand.
TAAATGGCTTGACTTACTCTAAATGTCTAAATATGTCATATTAAATGTTACATTACACTATGGGTACAATGATTGTGTTATGCTAAGACAAACTTCATTACAGACTGCCATAACAAAATACTACTGACAACTCGCTCAAATTTGTTTTGTTATGCAAGATTTGAGCAAGCTTGTTAACTTAACCCTGTAGGGTTATTTCATGCATGTTGATGGTACAGGCTATGTGATAGCTTTTGCTGTTTCATTTTGGTATTCCTTTTTTTTACTTTTTTTTAAAAACCATTTGTAAAACAAAAATATTAAGACTTGCTACACCAAAATTATTTGGCTATTTCAGTTCCAAACTTACATGTATTTGTGTTTGAAACCAACACTTCAATTAACCCTTTGCACAAAACGAGGTTCTCCTTGCAAATGCATGCACAAAAAGTGCATATTCATATCAACACGCCAGAAGGCTTTGTGGCTTGTGCGGTAATTTAAAGCACACACACTTTGCGGGTAGAACCTCATTTGAGATAACGGTGCAAAGGGGGAAGAGCAAGGAGAGAGAACAAGGACCATTTTCCCAACTCATAATTTCTGCCTTCATTGCTTTTTAAGTCCAATGTACCATACATTTAAAACAAGAGATACATAGAAAACCAAGTGGCGGTGAAAATGCCAGTTCCTTGATCCTAAAGCACGTACTGGCTAGTTTTTAGGGCAAATAAAAACTAGAATTACACAGTTTGCAATTAACATGATTAAGGTGGCCCCCACACAAAGGTGTGTAAATAACAAGGTTTATTAAGGAAATTTTTGAAACTACAAATAATATGGAATATGCAAATAAGCTCATTAATATTTATAAATATGCAAATAACATAACACAAAACTAAACAGCACATCAGGCCACCATATACTATCACCATCCAAGTTTCAAGTTGATTGATCATTGTCTTTAAGCTGCAGAGTGGATTAATGGAAATGTATTGAAACATGCAAATAAGCTCATTACTATTCATAAATATACAAATAAAATGACACAAAACTGCACAGCACATCATATTCTATCACCATACCAAGTTTGAAGATGATCCATTATTGCATTAAGCTGCACAGAGGATTAATGGTTTTGCCAATACGCCAGGACGGACAGCCAACCAGGCAGGCAACCATCTGGATGATAACATAACCGCCCCACATTTGTGTGGGGGCCAAAAATTACATTGGAAAAATAGACTATTACTGTTGCATTAGCAATATTGAGAAAGTTCCTGCAATCTTAGTGGATCTTAGCTGTGTGATATGACACGATATAACACGTTTAGCCCATGCACGCCTACATGTTACTCGCCCTCGCTATTTGAACCAATTGAAGGTGCATAGCAACAACGGGGCTGATCAATTCTCATGATTAATATTTTGATTTGATTTGAAGCGTGAATGAGAATAAAAAGGTATTGCTTTAGCCCGCTGTTGTGCATCTATCGCCTTGCTGTTTTACTTAAAATTTGATAATGCCTGTGTAATATACAGTAAGCCAAAAAATTAAGGTACCAGTTGTGTTCACCCCTGTGTATCTTTAAATAACGACAAATATGTCCAAATTAAAACAAACCGCCAATACCTGTACTCTTTAGCTCTGATTTTAGACCTTATTGGTTGAAATTGGTTGCGAATTAAAGAAATGGTGATCTAAAACCTAATGAAGAAACGAACTAAAGTTGCAGTTTCGTGTTCTAATCAATGAAAGCACGACGCTATAGTTTAAATGTGCTAATCAATGGAACCACGGCGCTACATGTAGTTCTCTTGTTCGTGAATGCTTTGTGTACAAATCAACATGATCAATAAGGCATGGAATGGAGCAAACTCCAACTTTTAAATTGGCATCTTCCTTGTTTTTTGGATATAGTTGTGTCTTTATTTCTTGAACAATTTCAACGAATGAGGTCTTAAATTCGAGCTAAAAGATGCAGGTATTGGCTGGTGGTACCAATTATGATATATCTGTCTTTGTTTAGGATATACAGGGGGTGAACATAACTGACACCTTAATTCTTTGGCTTACTGTATGAGATGATATATGCACGACATCGGCTTTAGAACCATACCTTTATTAATTGCAAACTAAAGACTAGCTTTTAGTGTGCCAGAGTGCTAAAAATAATTGAGAACCGAAGTGGCATTTGGACTGCAAATGTTGATTTTGTTTACACACCTTTGCTGGCATCAATATGAATATGAACTTATGCCTGACTGTGTTGGACTGACACACAGGTTTGTGCAGTGTCAACATGAATTGTGTGTGTAATCGCAGTATATCACATTCACGCATCCTGGATATTTCCCGGCGATTTGCATTCGCTATTTTGAGCCAGTTAACTTGTAGATTTGGAAAGAGAGAAGTAGTAATTTTTAAATCAAGAAAAAATGGGGAGGTGACTTTCAGAAATTTGTATTTTATCAGTTTCTAGTGAAATAATACTTCTAGGTGTTTAAAAAAATATATAATTCGGGCATGGCTCCCCAACCCTGCTATTATTAACATTTCTTTTACACAGATACTTTCAACATGATATGAGTGATCAATTGACACCACTCGAGTATTGTACAAATTATCAGCGGAATCTATTTATTTTGCTTAAGGAAGGTAACCTGATATATTTGGAAAATGGAATTCTGTAAAATTGATGTATAACATAAAATGTTGTCCCTCAAGCATTCATGCAAAAAGAAAATGTAAATGTTTCTTGTGAATTGGTCTAATTCCTTATGAAATTACTGACATACAGTGTGATAATCTTGATAATATAGCCAGTCTACAGTGTTTTTATTAATGATATTCATGTAATAAATTGATATCAAATGAGATATATTTTTCATGAACATAATGAATTTAGAGGTTCCAAATCAGTGTATTTACGAAGATATCATAAAAAAACTGTTGAATTAGTACCAAACGTGGTACATGTACATACCACAATCAAGACTAATTTGACAGTATTTTGATGATTTCGTCTTCCTATATAAAGTGCATACCTCAATATTGAGTATTGTCGCACAGGCTTAACACGCACATGTTACCTATGCACAATCCTGGAACCTTAGATTGATTGCAGATATTAGAACCGGGGATGGTCCCCCTTCTCTTTTCGAATAGCTCTGACACTTTACGTGCACAGGGTTTGACTCTTCTTGTACACATGACCAACAGCTTTAAGTGACTTCCAAAACTTCTGTACATATACTGATTTGGAAGGCCTATTTCAATATGTTAATGAGAAAAATATGAGCTTTAACCTGATACTAAAATCTGCATTTTGATGGGACCCGTATACATAGCCATGTATGACAAGATAGCCCAAAGGTCTATGTCATTGGGCCATAGCAGTTGCTTATCAAATATAACTTAGTATGCGGAGGCTATTAGAATTTGTCATATCACATTATTAAACACTTAAGGGGGTACTACACTTATAGCGCATTGGTGACAAGTAAGATATGTATGTTGTAGGGCAAGGACTACAACTACTGCTTTGAAAATTCAACAACTCAAGGCAAGTAGTTATTGATTTATTGATCAAATACTGGTTTTCCCTCATTTTTGACTGTAACTCCACAACTGCTGCCTGTGCTGAAATAAAATTTCAAGTGCAGTAGTTGTAGTCCTTGCCCCTATAATATACATATCTTACTTGCCACCATGCATGTGCTATAATTTTTGAGAAAAACGCATAAAAATAGGCACAAAATTGGGCAGGGTGTAGTACCCCTTAAATCCCATATATCATTAAAGGAAAATGGTGCTCCATGCTTCTTGTCTGTTACTTACTTGTAAACAGTTGCTCAATTCAGACAAAGCACACTCCTCATGCTATAAGGCCAAGAAAAATACAATAATCAGGTTTCAAAGTCTATATAAGGTCTAAAAAAATTTTGATTGGCCTATCCCGACCTACCATAAAAATAAGCACGACCCTGAGTTCCAAGGCCTTTATCAAATGCAATTTACAGCTTTAAAAGTTTTTTTTTACAGAAATCCCAACCTACCTGCCCTATTTTTTTTTGTTATGACAATCAAACAATTTCTTTAGGCCTAAGCATGCTGTAAAGAAATAAACAAAACTGAAGACCTCTAACAATCAACAATCATCCCTGTAAACAATTGCCATCAGCCACTTGGTCTATGCATATAAGTGTATGCTAAAGTTGAAATGTATTTGAAAAATACCTATGAACCATCAGAGCATCTACAAAAAAACCACAACCCCATGTCATTGAATGTTGTTTCAAACTGAGGATATAAACCTAAATTACCACTAAATAATTTGATGTAGCAAAGAACTGCAGGTGAAGGTTAAGTTATAACTTTCAGTTTTCCACATGTTCTGGTGGTTCATAGGTATTGTTTAGCAGAGTATCCTTTCCATTTCACCAAGTACTTGGTTCCTTCTTCTACCTCCTGTCTCTCATAATTGCATCCACTATAATATATGTTGCTTCATAACTGAGGATATAATCCAGTCCACTAAATGATTTGATGTAGCAGAGAACTGCAGGTGGATGTTAAGTTATTTATTTTTTATATAGTTAATAAAAATTTCACAGTTTTCCAGATGCGCTGGTGGTTCATAGGTATTGTGTTCAGCAGAGTATCCTTTCCATTTCACCAAGTACTCAGTTCCTCCTTCTTTCTCCCTCTCTCCCAAAATTGCCTCCACTATGAACTCTGTAAAACAAAAACAAATTATAAAGTTACACTTTTATTAGAAACAGCTATATATATACATGTATATATAAACTGAGCTCAAAAAGAAACTTATAATTTTTTACAACTTGTGAATCACAAGGTCATATCTTAAAATATTGTCAATCAAAATGAACCAAAATTACACACAGGATTACCTTAATACTCTACTCAAAACACATGTCAGTAACCAAGCAGTTGTCCAACTGACACAACAGCAAAATGCACTGTCATGGGACAGCTTCCTGGACTTCCTTCACTTTCACAGCCCAACATTTGGCACCCAGGACAAAAAATCTGTGAGAATGCCCACAAGATCCTTGCACAGATGATAAAATGGTGCTGCTTTCTGCTTTTCATACACTTTTTTCATGAAACAGGGCTGGGCTGTGAATGTGGTCCAGGAATCTGTCCCATGTCAGTGCATTTTGCTGTTGTGTCAGTTGGATAACTGCTTGGTTACTGACATGTGTTAAGAGTAGAGTATTGAAGTAAATCTGTGTGTAATTTTGGTTCAATTTGATGGACAGGATTTCAAGATATGACCTTGTGAAAAATTATAAGTTTCTTTTTTGAGCTCAGTTTATATATAGTGTGAGAGATTTGGTCCGGGCTTTTATACGACTTGGTTCATCCATTTGTGAAATATTATATAGGCGTAAGAAATTTGAACAGACGACAACGTAGCTGTGTAACATAAACTTTTATGGCATTTATGTATCCTCTCTCTGTTTATTCATTTAACAGTTTGCCTATGCCATCCTTGATGAAGCCCTGAGGGCGAAAGCTCGGATTAAAAGTTAATGTTACACAGCTACGTTGTCGTCTGTTCAAATTTCTTACGCCTATATATATATATATATATATATATATAAATAGATAAATCCAAGATATACAATCCAAGATGGTTGAAATCATCCAAAGGTAAAGTGCTCAACCGTAATGGGAGCTAACATTAATTTGGACTTGTGTTGATACAGTTCATATTATGACAATTCACAAAAATATACACTCTATACCTATCATATACCTATCATGATAGGTATAGAGTGTATATTTTTGTGATTACCTCATATGGTTATGTGCTTCTGATGAGTGAGGCCCTATGGCCTTACGAAACAGATCTGTCAAGTAATATGTAACTGTATCAACACAAGTCCAAATTAATTATATATATATATAGCCTGTCTCCAAAAAATTGTGCAAGTGAAAAGCGCCCTCTATGGCAATTAGGGAATACCGTTGTGACATAATGCTTACATCAACGTCGTCACGGGCACAGTCTTAGCTCTCATATGTCGTTTGTTCTGTTCAATTTGCTTGTTCCAATTTCGAGATATGTTTATTTAACAACTAAAGGGTAAAATCACAATTGTGCCACTTTTCACTTGCACAATTTTTTTTGAGACAGGCTGTATATATAATATAGTTAATCAAAACAGCTGAAGATAGTGCTCGATACTATTAGATAGTAGAGCGTGTAATAAAATACACAAAACAGCGTAATTATGTTATAACAGCATGATTTATTATTTTTTTGGACAGGCTGAAATCTTAAAATTGGAATTGCAAATTATTTCTCCAAAAATCACACTTAATTATCATAATTATCATCAGCAGTTCCTATTATGAAATTTAGCTACTTTTCACCACTCTATCAATGTGGGAATATATAAAATTAGACAAAGTCATGATTTTGTATTATCAAGCGTAAAGGAGGGGACATTTTTGGATGTGGCAAAAGAAAAAAATCTATAGTGAATTTCAAAAATTGGTTCTTATCCCTACAATGGTTGCACCTTGAGCTATTAAAAATGTAATTTAAAAACATGGTATCTAACTGCAAAGATATATTGCAGAGAGAATAATGCTGTAAAGGAGGGACATATTTTTTTTGACATCACTTGGTAACACTCATCCACACTCCGCCACTTGATGTACACTCATGATTTTTGGTACTTTGAATTACAGGATACACATGGAACTTTTCACCCATTCTGCACAATTTGAAGGGTTTTAAATTGATTTATTGTGCTTCATAAAATCAAATGTAAAGGAGGGGACATTATTTTGGAGATTTTTGACAAATCTTTCTTTGGGTTGCATTTTTCTGTAATTCAAATATGCAAATGATTTTAATTTCAAAACTTAGGTGCATATAACTACATTTAGAAATGTCACCCAGTAGTAAATTTAGGAAGTCCTTTACTATATAAATTACAGCTTTCAAAATGTGCCTTTTGAAGATGAAACATCAAAATGTCAAAAAGTGAACTTTTCACCATATAATGAAAAAAAAAAAAAAAAAAAAGATTTATTATTTGACAATGAAATTTACTAGTAAAAACTTCATTGAATAGTGAGAATGCATTGCTGAATAGTGAGAATGCATTGCTGTATATGAATTCATTTCAACATATTAAAAAAATAGCAACCACTAAATGGCTTTTCCATAATTGAGAAAAAGTAAAGGATCCCTTATTTTCTGACCCATTATTTGCTCACTCTAGTAACCTGAACTCCCACAGTGTTTTATGACTATGGGAAAGGAAAAAAGAATGAAGAGAGAGGATGAACAAAGAACTTTTTTGTTTCCCTCAGGATTTGAACCAAGACACCCTCATGCAGTGGCTTTGTGTTTTGGATTTTGTTGGCTTAATGTTAATGGACAGTCATGTTCTGTTATCCAGACAAAGATTGCACCTATCATTTGTTGATAGAACAAATGCTTTATGTATGGAGAAACACTCCCAAAATTCCTAAACCATCTAGAACATATGCACAATGTTAAGTGCACAATTTATGGGTATATTGGCCATAACTGGTAGAAAGATCCAGGTATAAGAGGGAAAATAAATGGAGCAAACTCCCACATGCAGTCAGAGATATTTGTTAGTAGAAACTCCGATGCATGAGCACCTGCATGCCACAAGGTAGTTTGCCTACAACAAGGTTCCTAAAGCCATATGAAGTACACACATTACTGACTTAAGACAGAATAGTAATATGCGTATAATAGAACTTTGTATAGTTAAAGCAGAAGAGTAATATGTATAATTAACAGAAGAAAATTCCGTACGTCTTATATCACATACCTTTATCATCCTTCTGTGCCTTGCTTTTCCCTCTTTTTGTCTTCCTGGTATACTGAGCTGTTTAGAAGTGAATGATGAATACTTATTAAGTGATGATTCCAGTTGGTTGGACTTTCATAATGAACAAATTAAAGCAAATTTGTAACATTTCCATATGTTAGATTTGTATTTTATGTTTTTTCCATAAAATGTTATTTTTCACCATCAGCTATGTCCATTGCACCCAACAAATGAGGTAAAACAAAGAAAATTGTTATTTGATTGCAGTGCCTGTCACCAAATCATGTTTCGTTGGTGTTTAATAATGAAATCCCATGTGCCATGTGTGAACAGGGAACTTTATGAACACTGTGTATGTTTAAAACGACTGATATTTCAATTGTATGAAGTAAAACTTCTCTGAATTAAGCTGCTTATTTTGATCAAAACACAAAATGCTATCGTCACAGTTACACCAATTAAAAAGGGGAGGTAGTTTGAGTAATATGTATAATTAACAGAAGAAAATTTAGTATGTCTTATATCACATACCTTTATCATCCTTCTGTGCCTTGCTTTTCCCTCTTTTTGTCTTCCTGGTATACTGAGCTGTTTAGAAGTGAATGATGAATACTTATTAAGTGATGATTCCAGTTGGTTGGACTTTCATAATGAACAAATTAAAGCAAATTTGTAACATTTCCATATGTTAGATTTTTATTTTATGTTTTTTCCATAAAATGTTATTTTTCACCATCAGCTATGTCCTTTGCACCCAACAAATGAGGTAAAACAAAGAAAATTGTTATTTGATTACAGTGCCTGTCACCAAATCATGTTTTGTTGGTGTTTAATAATGAAATCCCATGTGCCATGTGTGAACAGGGAACTTTATGAACACTGTGTATGTTTAAAACGACTGATATTCCAATTGTATGAAGTAAAACGTCTCTGAATTAAGCTGCTTATTTTGCATCAAAACACAAAATGCTATCGTCACAGTTACGCCAATTAAAAAGGGAGTTAGTTTTTGTTTTTTTAGTTAAATTTTTATATATATATATAATATATTTTTGCATGAATATACATTGTAGTCTGTTCTATATTTTTAAAAGCAGTAAGATGAATGCAGAGTATTCGACTGTCCATTTGTATATACTTGTGGCCTATGCCATTTTGAGAGCCATGATTACTTACATGTACTGCCTTTCCTTTTCTTCGCACCTGACGTCTCTTTTGACGTCTCTTTCGAGACTTCTTTAAGTAGGTTTGCTATGTCTTCTGGAGTATTCTCTATACATTCAAAGTAAAAAATAAAACAAACAAAAACATAATTCTAATCAAATATTTTATTACATATCTGCAAAATACATTACAATTGTGAATTGTGCCATAAAAGTGCTCACAAATCTGGCAGCATACAAAACATCTGCTTATACTTGCAGAGTGGAAAATATATCAAAGTAAAAGATGCCAATTTAGGCATACACACCCCTACACACACCCCCTCCACACACATAATGCTTAATTCTACGCTAGTGTATTTCCAAAATGTGATGTGCTATACATGCAATCAGAAATGCATTGAGTATATAGAAACCAAATGACCACAGCAACGCAGGAAAAAGGGAAACATATGACAAGGTTGAGGTTTGACAACAGTTTAGCGGACAAAACTGTGTAAAAAATATTTAGGGGTGGAAATAAACATTAACAGTTTTGGATTGAGAAATTTCTACTATAAATTGTATTTTATAATTTTGACAATTAAAAGCTGTATTTTGTATCATTGAGCAAAAGGTCATATGGGGTCAAACAGTATCAATATAATGCTGCTGGTCGATTGGGCTTAAACTAATAATAATTAAAATAATGAACCCTGATGGGCCGTAATTTACTTTTACTTACTCCAAGTTGCGTAGTTAGGGGTTGTGTCGCCCACCATATAGACTTCTCCGTAGTCCACTTGCCCATTTTCATACTAATATTACATTAAAACATAACTCTGACCTGTATTAATTTGTATGCAATTGATAGATTTTCTGATATTTTCAGTCACCATACTCCCTCTGTTTGTTAGCTTCTCAAGTGGATAGACTATGCCATAGTCGAATTTTATTAAAAATATGTTATTATTAGTCATGATGAACCCATTTCGTTGAACTCAAAATTATACTGATGTTTATTAAAATTAAAGTATTCAATAGTAAAATGGTCATAAAGAGTTAAAAAATATCAGATGATTAAAGTGACTATAAAAGTAATTGAATGCAACATTATCTTGCATAATTATAATGGCTCACATTAATACTGAACAATTCTGATTTTTGAATCTACCAGTTTATTGATACCGAACCCCGAAAATTTGAATATGGACTTTGAATTGTAAGCAGAACTTTACCCCTGGACTTTGCTCTCTAAAACACACTGTCAAGCATACTTGTTTATCAGTCCATTAACCACAAGTACGCGCTAGATGTTTGATGAGAGATTAACAATCAGCGTCAACACAAAAGCGCCGCAAATACCACAGACAATTGTGTACGGTGTAGTTAATGGTAATGGCGCGGGCCCAGAAGATTTAAACCATAGCGAGATATGGGCGACCAATCACAAGGCAGATCCATTGAAAGATGCATTACATCATGGCCAATTTTAGTTAGGCCAGAAATTGGCCTAACTCTCCATAGAGTCCCGTGTTAAAAATCTTAACCGCAAGGCAAAGTCAGTAGTCTACTTGGGAAGCTAACAAAGAGAGGGAGTAGGGTGACTGAAAAGATCAGATGTGAAAATCTATCAATTGTGCACACATTAATTAAATCAGAGTTTTAAGCTTAAATACAATATCCAGAGTATGCACAATGGGCAAGTGGACTACGGGGTAGTCTACTCAAGTGGACTACTTAACATGCACTTTGGATTGCAGTTAACATTCTTAACACAGGTCTCTATGAGAAGATAGGACAATTTCCGGCCTACTAAAATTGCCCATGATATAATGCATCTTTAAATGAATCTGGCTTGTGATTGGTCGCCCAGATCTTGTTATGGTTTAAATCCTCCGGCATGTGCCATTACCATTAACTACATTTTGCACAACTATATGCGGTACTTGCGGTGCTTTTGTGTTGGCTTGACAGTTAAATCTCACTTGGTAGATACATCTAGCGCATCTTGTACTACCATGCTTAGAGCTTGTGGTTGATAAACAAGTATAATTGACAGTGTGTGTTAGAGAACAAAGCCCCTGGGTAAAGTTCTGCTTAAAATCCAAAGTACATAGTCTGATTTTTTACTCAGGCTTTCACCATCAATAAACTGGTAGATTCCAGAATCAGAATTGTTCAGTATTGAAGTGAGCCATTGTAATTTATGCAAGATATTGCATTCAATAACATAGGCCTACATATACTTTACTTTTACTGTCAGTAATTATATATTTAAACTCTTTATGACCATTTTACTATTAATTTGAAAAAAATAATTTTTAGTTCCATGAGATTAATCATGAGATTAATAATAACAAATTTTTATTTATCGAAATTTGACTATGGCATAGTCTACCCGCCATACCCAGTTTTAAATTATTAATTATGAAAAATTTGTTAAATTGTCTCATTGTATCTCTTTTACTCCTCATCAGAATTTCTATTCCATACCATGTGTGAGCACAGAGAGTTTGGCACTGGAAATTGGTCGCTATGCTGGGATTTGGTTTAGGCTGTTATGAGATATTCCAATTAGTAGTGCATGGATATTGTACTGCTCAGTCTTACACATTTGTTTTGCCCGTCAATAGCATAGACAACCAGTATGTGGCACACAACGCAAAACTGGACATTTACTTTTATATTTACCTAGCTCTTCATTGTTGTTAACTGGCACGTCCAGTACTAGGTCCAAATTGGAACCTGTGAAAGGTGTAAAACATAAAGTACACCATATCAGTTATTGACATACATGTATAAAAATGTGCATGATCAAAGTGAATGAGTTAGATGTCGCTAATGAGATATTGACACAAACCGTAATCAAATTCTTTTGTTATATATTGTTTTCAGCCTTTGATAAATTGCTCAGAATTTGGTAAACAGGTGTCCGATTTCAATGGGGTTTGCATCAAAATGTAGCATTTGGGAACTGACAGAAAACGATATAAAAAAACTCTAATTGAAAATTGCTGACAGGTGACTCATTCCCATTGATCATGCCACAAATGCTGAAAGGACATTACATTCAATGCTATCTCTTATAGGCAATATAGAAAGTTATACGTTATTATGATTTCATTCAATTAGGGTCAGCAGATGCACGCCTGTGCCTGTCTACTAGATCACCCCAACCATGCTGCTAGTGCCTCATAATTCCTGTGATAGGTGGATAATAATATGAGAGTGCATACCTCTCTCTGTCATTTTTCACAATTTGGGTGTTATGTGCATGTTTTGTTTTATAATTAGCCACTTGCCATTTTCTTAGATCTTAAGATTTTTACATTTGGAACAAGTGCAGCATGGAAATGCAAATTTATCAAACGAATGTAATGGCAAGCGCATGATTTTAAAGTTTTTGAACAAATCCCTAGATGTATCATGCACAGAAGTTTAGCCCAGAAAAATTGGTCGCTATGCTGGGATTTGGTTTAGGCTGTTATGAGATATTCCAATTAGTAGTGCATGGATATTGTACTGCTCAGTCTTACACATTTGTTTTGCCCGTCAATAGCATAGACAACCAGTATGTGGCACACAACGCAAAACTGGACATTTACTTTTATATTTACCTAGCTCTTCATTGTTGTTAACTGGCACGTCCAGTACTAGGTCCAAATTGGAACCTGTGAAAGGTGTAAAACATAAAGTACACCATATCAGTTATTGACATACAAAAATGCTGAAACACATACAGTAAAAAAAAAAACCTAGGCTGTGAAGAAAGGACAGTCATTTCAATTCAATTTATACACAGATTTCATTACATTCAATGAAAGTCTCATCCAGTGATCCCAGCGAAAGTGTAAAAAAATTAATATTGTTTATAAATTGCTTAAAAGTGATGGATAAGTCATGTTTTTGAAATTAAAAATTTGGCACAAAACAAAGAAAACGGCATGAGTATTGATGAAGTTGAAGCCCCATTCAAATACATGTAGTTAATTTATATACTGTCAGTATATAAATTACAGATTCATGTAAAATGCCTGTTTTGTCTTAAATACACATCTTTTGACTGAACCACTATACAAGCTATGTTAGCACATCTATGACAATGACAAAGGTACCAAAATCTGAATTTTGATGATTTTTACAATCAACCGGATGAGCAAATCACTGAATGGGTAAACTGAATTTTAAATTTATTCTGTTTTTGCTATTTACTCTGTTTAATATTGCTAATTAATGCTAGGTCTGGGTTATACTTAGCTAATCATATTAAAGTCAATAATCATTGCAAATCTGAATGAATACAAATTATTTCTTGGTTTAACACTTTAGGACTTAAAACAAGAAAACTCTTATGTTGGAAATGCCTTCTCAAAGTTCTTGTGTGCTTGCAATGTGTATGTGAGCAACAATGCAACAAAAGCTATGCATCAACATAATACTGGATAGGTCACTGCAAAATGTCTTGTGAACGGGACATGTTGAGATATTGATCAACTGAATTGACTTGAATTCACTACATTTCTACAACTGTACGTACCATTGTCACCACCACTGACCTCACTCATCTCTAGAAGATACAAAAAAGTAATTAAGAAAAATTTTTTTAGCAAGCAGATTTATTATTCTTGTGTATAAGGTTAGTTTGGGCTTAATTAGATAATCAGTATATACTGAATACTAGGTCACTGCAAAATGTCTTGTGAACAGGACATGTTGAGATATTGATCAACTGAATTGACTTGAATTCACTACATTTATACAATTGTACGTACCATTGTCGCCACCACTGACCTCACTCATCTCTAGAAGATATAAAAAAGTAATTAAGAAAATTCATTTTTGCAAGCAGATTTATTATTCTTGTGTATATGGTTAGTTTGGGCTTAATTAGATAATCAGTATATACTGGATACTAGGTCACTGCAAAATGTCTTGTGAACGGGACATGTTGAGATATTGATCAACTGAATTGACTTGAATTCACTATTGTACGTACCATTGTCGCCACCACTGACCTCACTCATCTCTAGAAGATATAAAAAAGTAATTAAGAAAATTCATTTTTATTATTCTTGTGTATGGGATTAGAATGAAATGTGTAGAATATAGTTGGTTACAAAAATGTATGATGGTTCGGATGGATTGAATGACAAGCCACAGAATTGTTAATCAGTAAAAGCTAGTAGTCAGTAATTCTAAATTTTTACCTCCATTTCATTATTTCCATAAATGCTCCCCCCCAAAAAAAATGAGACTGACCCAACAGGTGGAGTATGTGGTACACCAAGTTTCATTGCTAAAGGATATAGCGAGAAAATATCAGAAAATGAGAAAATAAGAAATCCCTTAAAGGGAATGGCTCCATGGCTCCCATAGTTGTTCCATCATTTGACTGTTTGATATAATTCTATCAAGAAATGGCACTTGAGACCATTCTGTATACATGAATTTCCCCTTTCCCACACTGAAACAATTTACTGCCCCTATCAAGTTTAACTACAATGTAAGTGTTGACTGATCTACCAAATGCTATACTTTGGCTTGATGGTCTCAAGCAAAGACCAATAACCACATTTTAGTGCTCATAGTTAAAATTTGACTTCAGGTGTGGAGTATGAGTTTTTGTAAACTTCATTGGTACCCAGCGACACATTGCTCATTCAATACCTCCCAGTAATCGCTTTATTGCGTATGATGCATCAGAGCAGGTATCAGTGTAAACATCACTTTTATCTCATGGCTCATCAATATATTCACCATCTCGGTAAAGCTCCTCTCATCGTTCAGCCGCATATACCAATCAAATGCTCGAATTTGACCTCAAGGTTTACAGTATGAGTTTTTGTGCCTATAACCCATTCAGAGGTCATTCAATTATTATACAAAATTATTGGGCTAAAGAACTGGTAGCATGGGGAATGATGTTACTTTTACTACAGTTGGAATTGCGTAGCATATAAGTGAAAGAACCGTCATCTACCTTAGCAGTCAAGTTAGCTCAATCGATAAGGCGTTCAACTTTTTTTTTATATTATGGAGTATTAGGTTTTTGTTAATGACATCACCATCGTATCAGAATTATCATCATGGGATAAGTGACCCACTAACCAAAATGAAACACGCACACACGCCCACCCCCCCACACATACAATGTACAAGTACACCCCTACTTAAATGAGGACCTCAATGACCTCAAATCCCAGGATATACACACATTTCATTATAAATGCTTTACCATATATTCATAATATATAACTATGACCTATACACACCCCTCACCTGTAGGGTAATTGACAGTGGTATACATATTATAACATTATTTGTGATCTTCTTTATGTAATCATTTCACTGAGGACCTCCTTGGATGCTGTATGCCTACGTTTGTTCTAGTCGCTACCTTTGTGTTTCCTCGCTTGGAGGGACATTTAATTAATAACGGATCACATTCACACAGACAAGAAATACACTATCACAATATTACTCCCATGGCAAATTGTTTGATCAAGAAAATACACAATGCAGCAGTGTTAACTTACCAAGAGTAATCTGTATATCATCTTTATTTTCAAGGATTTCCTTGAGATCAGCCACTCCATATCTTGCCATATCCTTTAAGGTGCCTCCAGATGGAAGGCCACTTACATGGATCTTATGTCCATGTGCATTGTGGCCGGTCCTGTGGTATGCCCGATATGGGAAGGACCGACCACTACTGCCTGGGCTGAATAGTCCTGAATAATTAAATGAAAGTAAACATTGTATTGAAAGGACAATAACATAATAATGATGATAAA
Source organism: Amphiura filiformis (assembly GCF_039555335.1). Lineage (NCBI taxonomy): Eukaryota > Metazoa > Echinodermata > Ophiuroidea > Amphilepidida > Amphiuridae > Amphiura > Amphiura filiformis. The sequence continues at coordinate 32,944 of NW_027305527.1, forward strand.
TATATTATTCAATGTAAGCCAGGTAGTCCCTTACAGCAGACAACCATAATCAAACATGGATATTGTCTCCTACATCTGTCTTGAACATGAAGCTATGTCCATGGTACATACAAAATATTTACATTTTCAAAACAAAATACCACATGCATACATGTACCTCTAAAAATAACCCACCACCTAGGAAAGCATGCTATAGTGCCATTGCCAACATTATTATTTCCAAATAGATACAACCACCCCAACACACACACACCCCCACCCCTATGCCAGAAAGACATATCGGCTGCAGATGATGGCAGATATCTGGGATGCGAATGCCAATCAGACATAAATGTGACTGAGACTGTGACACCAGGTAGAGTAATACACACAACATTGTACATTGATGTAGAATGGTATGCACGGTTGGGTGAAGCCCTTTCGCTTGTTGCACAATGAGTGGCTGACCCACGCTTATGTTAATGTATGCACGCATAAGGTTAGACTTTTGTGATGCACACAGTAAAAAAATAGGGACAGCGGTCCCAGATAGGTTGACCGAAGATACGTATGGGTAATGAACACCACACATTAAAATATTCATGTGAGCATTTTTCCAGTCTATTTTACAAGTTGACCTCAAATTACTTTAGACCTCAAATGCATGGCCTTGGATCACCACCATCACATGAAAGTTCCCATATATAAAGTGCAGCTATGGTTAAAGTTGGGTTGCAATAGGATTTGAATTGTCATAAGAGAACAAATTTTAACTGAAAGCCTTACATAATTGTTGACGGACACTGACACACACACACCCACCCCCCCCCACACGACGGTTTCTTCCTTCTAAAGACCGTAAAACAAAATAATCAGGTTCGCCAATTATACGCCAAGTAAACTTCAAATGTGGACCATTTCAATACACTGGAAGACATGTCATCTGGGAACATTGGCCCCTATAGATTTGCTCCTTAGCATATTCATAGTAACCAGTTTGATGAAAGGAGCTAGACATGCACATAATTTCCCCTTGAGTGGTGTCAGCCTGATGAGAGAGTGTATGTTTTCTGTCACTCAATGATATTTGCAGGGTCCTAACTTTGCTATTTTTTTAAACTTGACTATTACTTACTCAAGGCTTTCTGGTATTTTATGTTAATTACATCCTGTACTCGAGAACGCAGGTCTTGATGTGGCTGCCTCCACTCCACCGGTGCTATGGATGACCCTGAAATATATAAAAACACCTCAACAATTAGCATTCCAACAATTAGGCTCCAGAAGTGAGTGGAGGGCTCCACCATTATTTTAACATCACAAATGTACCAAAAATCACTACAGCACCAGAACTCTTCAACCATACATGTAAATATTAAAGATGCCACTAAGTACCCCTCAGAAAGTCTGAAAACCCTGAAATAGTGCTTAAATTTAGAACAAAAGGTTCCAAAACGGGCTGAAAATGTATAAAAGAGCAGAAATTTTGACTTCATAAAAGTAGGAATTCAGACACAAGTAGGAAAAGTGGCATCTCTGAAATATGCATGCATAAAAATCCAAGCATTCGTTTAATTTTTAGCAATATTGATCATCATTTTAAAAATAGGAAATGGGTGTATATGTTGTATGCGTGTTGGTAGCACATTTTTATTTTGGACTCACTGTTAAATACTTGACTCACCATGAACAAAACTGGTCAATGTATACCCAAATAATGGGTTCTGCATTTCCATGAATTGTTTGGCCTTATTTGTGGAGTTATTGCAGAATTTCCCATCCGGGAACACAACATAAGCCACAACATGTGCCCCTAAATTTTCCAGCGCCTGTACCTGCATAATTGGGAAGAATCATACAAGTTAAGAAAATCATTATAAATTGCATAACAGGGTCAATCAGAAACTCTCATATCTCAGCTACAAATAGTAGTCCTTTCATATTTTCCATTATCACAACATAGAGTCTAATCTAGCAAGTGATATAATTTTTCTACACGCTTGATTGGATATTATATAGGATGGTGTTAGTGGATAACAAAAATAAAAGTGGAACCAAGCAGGCAAGCACGGATACCTGGGGAACCCGGGTTACATCAACCCAGGAAGAATGTTGGCCATTGACTGAGACAGCTTGGGAACGGTTTGAAAAGCGTTAACACAGCAGAGTAGACCCTCTGATCGATGCCATAACAGTGGAATTTGGTGGACAAATGTTGGTGGAAACTTTGTCAACGCTTTGCTAAAGTCCAATATAACAACACCAGTCTGCCCCAGTGTTGAAGGGTGTGGACCCATTACAGAAGTGATGAGTTGGTGACTGTTGAGAGTCATTCCCTAAATCCAAGTTGGGATTCTATCATAAATTTATGGTAACTAAGGTGCTTTGGCATATGACTCGAGACAATATTAATGTGTTTGAAGACAAGCAGATTTGAAAGCAGCTTGTTTTTATTAGTCATCATAAATTAGAATCGTAGTTTTGAGGCCATGATGTTTGTTCTTGGGTGAGACAGTTTAGCTAAAGTTTTATTTACAGTGATTGGTGTAGATGTTTTGGATAATTGTTTGAGTGCATATATTCATCTGTTGTTTCAAGCAAATAAGGGGAGAAAAGGATTTGAAACATCCAGAGGTTGTGGCAAGCCACTAAGGAACTGTAAAATTAGAGCGCCACATTTGTAATAGATCCAGAAGAAACTGTTTGTATATAGTGTTACATACATTTCTTCTGACATACCATAACAGTTAATATGACACCAGATAGATGTTGCAGGAGACCCACTGAAATGACTGGACGCTTTCACACAGTCCATTTTGGCAAATTGTCACATGAGAAGCACATAATGGTGTATATTTTTTTAACAAATATTTTGAAAAATGAGCAAACCTTCCCTAGACTTTGAGGTACTCTAAACAATAGTGCAAAAAGTTTACCTTTTGCTTGCACATTTTTTGAGTTATCTTGTCACAAAAATCGTGTAATATTGTCAAAAGTGAACTATGAGAAATCGATGTTTTAGTAAAAAAATGTCAAAATTATGCACAAAATGTCCGTATATTTCAAAACGGCAAGAGTTTCACGCTTGTAAAGGCTGTATCTGGTGCATGGTCTAAATATGCATCTTTTTTGCCCCAATGAATTTATAATGTGTACTTTTAGTGCGCCAAAATTTAAAATAATTTTTGTTTTGTTTGCACCGCATTTGCCGGCGTTAACAACATACCGAATGCGCCTTGATTGCGTTGGACATACGCGCAGAGTTGCGCGCGTAATCACAATATTTCGCATCCGCGCATTTCTGACTCATTGTTTCCTGCCAATTTACTAAGCTGTCTTGAGCCATGTGACTTTATAGAGTTGAAAAGAGTGAAATAAATCAAGCAAAAATATGTGAATTAAAAAGTTGTATTTGATCAGTTTCAAGTGAAAGAATACATCTTAGTGTTGACAAATATCAAGAAATCTCAAATTCGGGCGTGAACGAATGTGTCTTTCATTACTCTGGCCTTAAGAGGAGTTGTAGAAGAGTGATAGCTCTAGCACCTCTCAAAAGACAGTCCCTGCTTGGCTGCTCTAAGGTATAACAAGTAATGCTTGTTATTTGATTTGAAATTACACATGCTAGTTTAAAGGGTAGACTTTTTTAATGCTTAGATAGTACATGTATATTACACTCCATCCATCACTACATCGTGTAAGTTTTGAAACATGCACCCCTTGCATGACGATTAAAACTGGGTGTTTGGACACATATGTGCACACATATGGACACACATATATACTATGACTAATAGAATTTGCATATTACGGTATTGTGAATGTATATAATTGATATGATTGACTTGCACAACAGCACAAGAAATAACTTGCGATGACATCATCAAAAAATCCTTTACAATTGATGTGAGTGTTTACAGTCAGTATCACATACCATCCTTGCGATGATTTGGAAGAATAATACAAGTGAACGATACAAAATAGTTGGATCCTACATACACTGTACAAGGTTGACAATTTACTGCAGCAAATACAGCAAGGACATCAAGGGATCAAAATTCAGCAGTCTGTGTCTGAGCAAGGTAGAAAAAGTCACTTTACTGTTCAAGTTCATACAGGTAAAATACCACAAAATAGCACACAGGATGACAGAGTGTTCTTACAACCCAAATCATATGGACAAACACTGAAACCTGGATGGATGATGATACATTCCTTGGGGGCTGTGCAATAATTTTTTTTTTTCTTTTTTTAAAATTTCCAAATGGCTCGCCAAAAATCGCTTGCCCCCCCCCCCCCCTCTCGGCCCTCTCTGGGATCCCAATTTGCAAACCTTAAATGGTCTAGATGTATGTTGCGAGCGTAGCTAGCAGGAAAATTTGCATATTTAAGCGTTTCCATTTTTGGAGCGTTTGATTAAAAAGGCGCCCCATGAATGTGTGCCAAAATCGCTTGCGTGCCCTCCCCCTTCGGCTCGCCAAAAATTTCTTGCCCCCCCCACCCCAATTTTACCCTCCCCAGGGCTCATAATTATTGCACAGCCCTTGAAAAACAAGGATTGTTATAAGCTACTATATAGCATTATAACACTTGAGAAGATAAATGCAAAGCACACCATTCAGATTTTTCCTGAAATGATGTTTGGTGCAAATCACAAGATTCACTGAGAATATACTCGATGCAATAACGCACATCATTTAGCTGCTTCTTGCAGAGTTCAATTATCTGTTTAATCTTCCCTTCTACGCTGTTTTTCTCCTCTTCTTTCTTCTTCCTGGCTGCATCTGCCCTCTCTTTATATTTGTCGTATTCAGTTGGGTCATTATCCCGTATGTTGTTGTAATCTGCTATCGCTTTTGAAAAGACATCAGATGTTTCTTTACCATCTGCAGATTGAGAAGTATGAAGACTTTAAATGTTATCATCATCATTAGTAGTATAGTATCATAGATTATTATTATAAATTAAAATTCACAATTAACATACTGTTTCTTATTTTTATCATCATAGATAACTTGTAGAGATGTGAAAATTTAGAGCCATGTATACGAATATTTAAGGTAGTCTGAGGTATTTTGTGCCAATCGTTTTAAGTTTCCACTTTATACTGCACAGCCACAATGTATCCCCCAATGGTGGTTTTGTTATCATATAAATATATATTTGTATATTTATTTTATTTGCTTCCATAAGTATGTAAAGTCCAGGATTCCTACATTTTCATGTAGGGTTTTTTCCCAGAAGTTTTCCTTTAGCATCCTTTTTTTTTCAGAAGTCTTCTTTTAGCATACAGAGGGGTATAACACACATCGACATCGCCGCTTAATAATTACATTATACAGCAGAGACACTGAAATGAATACCCGGGATCGATACATGTGAATGTGCTATGCACGATTTGATATTCAGATGATAAATCTTTGGTTGCCGGGCCGGGGTGGAAAATGATTAATATCTCCCGTAATTGATTTTGTCTAAAGAAACCAGATTTTGTTCCTTGCACTTGCATATATATGTTCAACGGGTATGATAGTCATTAGCTAGCGCCTTGAGAAAGAAGTGTGCGTCTTGAACTCAAAACTGACAAAATATTCTGATTTTCTGATGTGAGCACTCACTCACATGGCGTATACATGCTCACTCACACACAGCGTAGTGTGAGCACCCCCTCACATGGCGGGCGTATACATGCTCACTCACACACAGAGAGGTCAATTACCAGGCTATTGTCAGTAGCCTTAGTCGGGATGTCCCTCAGCTCATTATGCGTCTCAAAGGTCGGAACAAAATGGCCATGCGTGGCGGTGGATTCAACCTACCATGGCGATTTCTACCATGAAGATTCAAGTGATATACAGAGTGATTAGAAATCATAACTGGGAACATCAATTTAATAATACTGGTATTATGCAATACAATGTTGCATTTATTTATAGAAAAAGCGCTTAACAGTTAAAGTTGGAATTTTTTTCTCAAATAACTTATGTTGCTCTAATTCATGTCATTTGGGCCAAGTCTATGATAGACACATTAGAAAGGGTTTTTGGTTACCTACAAACCGGGATTCAGAGTTTTTAGTGATATAAGCTGACAGTCAATTGGTATGCCAACATTTCCACTGTCCAATATCTATGGCAATTCCAAGAGGCAATTGCTCACACCATTATGCATAATGCATATGGAGGCATTTTGGAAGTGATCTGTTCATGTTTTAAACATATTAATTGAGTAGGGCAAATTAAAGAACACTTTGGACAATTGGACATACTTGATTTCATAGTACATACATTTTAAAGTTCTTTGTATTGTTTTTTTTTATCAATAATCAATACAGTTAATGAGCTAATATGACTTGAAAGTGCTCATTAATATGTAACTTTTGCCAATATGTTGCTCAAATTCAATGCATAAATGTGCATAACACTTTTATCTAATAGAATATTGGTTTCAGACTTGGTCAAAGTGTTCCCAATGACTTCCAGATAATTGATGCATAATTAACGAGCAAGCTGCCCTAATTTGCATAATTAATTAGCAATTATACAAATAAGCTCATTAATTATGCAAATATACAAATAAGGGCGGCTTCACTATATAATACATTAGAGCATATTGAAACACTTTGACCAAGTTTCAGGGCAAAAGTATGCAAATAAAAATACAATGAACATTTATGCATTGGTTTTTAGCAAAATATTGGCACAAATTACATTAAAATGAGCTTTTACAGTCCTTTTAGCTCATTAACTGTATTGATTATTGATAAAAACAATAAGATACAAAGAAAATATAATTTGATGTATTATGGAAACCATATGTCCGATTTGCTTCAAACAAAAGGCATACTTCACCCTACCCAATTAATCTGCTTAAAACATGCTCAAAGCATTTCTAATTTCTAGAAAATGACTCCAATACCACCTTAAGTCATCATATCTTTGGGAATAATGCTTTAAATAATGAGATGGTGTTGGTTGGTTGGGTAGT
>NW_027305527.1:40109-117109 GCF_039555335.1 Amphiura filiformis
TGTTGTTTCCACAAGTAAAACCCAAAATTACGAAAATTTCCATTTTGGGGCAATTTTGCGGGGCTGCCACTGGCTACATTCCTGGCTTACATGTACAACATTATAAGAGCCAGTCTCCCTTATTATGTACCCAAATAAGGGGGGTAGTGATACAAAAAAAAATTTCTTTAAACAATCATTTTGGTACGGTACATATTAACACCAACAACTCACATGTACAATTTGAGCGTGTACAGCTGCCCTCATTCAGTTGAAAAAATCTTGAAATTCCAGCCTCTTGGAGCCTAGTTTACAAAATGGCAAAGATTCGCTCTATGAAACCAAATTATCGGTATTGGTAAATGCAAATGGACCCCTATCTCAAAAACACATGCCCTTGACATAGTTCTGCATAGATCTAAAATGACCACGACTTTGGTAAGGGATCATTATGTATGACAGACAGAGAGATCTATTCTGTAGGTACTGCATGTAATATCGCATGATTCTGTCTTACCTTGGCATCTTGCTAATCAGTCCGGTAATCAGTACTGGTGTCTTGCAGTTTTTATACGGCACGTTATAATACTTTCTATTGGTAACCACGAAGAAGAACCAATTGATATAAAATGACACTTGAAAGCAAAAATTCACAATTCAGAATACTTAGAAAAAAAAAGAGTAACACAATTCCTCCGACTCCAATCAGGTCCAACTGTTGAGTCGATCCCGGAAAGATATTTGATCAGTTATGCCACATTATATCGAATTTGGGCGGATTAAAAGCTCTCACTCCCATTGCAATGTAATTGGAAGAGGATGTACTTGCACCAATTGTGCGCAGTATCTCAAAATTGGCAATATCCGGAAAGTTTTGCAAAACTTTTTAATACTTAATGAGGGCGCTGTATACTCAAACGATATAACTATTCAGACTATTGATGATATGAATGTATCATTTTTATTTTTAAAAATCTAACCAGATCATCAAGAATATTATTACGTAAGGTTCATCATTGTATGTACCCATATTATTCTTTCTTAAATTGCGTCCTTATTCTGATGAGTGTATATATAGGGCACATAATTAACGTAGTTAGCCATTTTTTTAAAAGTTTCATAAACATATAATGATGAGGTGGGATGACCGGCTCACCACATTTTCAGCTGGTTTTAAAAGTTGTTTTAATAAACCTACACCGCATGTTTTTCTAAAACTGCAGTTTAGGGCCCACATTCGTAATAATGCAAGTATATAATAAAGGGCATATTTGAATAAAACAGATAGGCCTATATATTGCTAAAATTTAAATCTGTAAAAGTTAAATTCGACAGCTTTTAACGATCACTTTAGGCCTAAGCATGTTAGGCAAATGTTTGCAATAAATGTTGTATTGAACACACCTTATTTTTTTTTAAACGGTAGTTCAGTGCCCACATTCTGATGTTGATAAATATCTGTGAAATTTAAACTAAAGCGTTCAGAGTTGGTAAACATGGTAAAAGTCAAAATGTGACAAAGTAAGGTGTACCAAAAGCCGGCAAAGAGTGGTCAAACTAGATAGGCCTAGGCCTAATATAGGCCTACTGACCTCATTTCTGCTAAAAAGACAATTTACGGCCCACGTAAATGTGAGTTCCATGGGCCGTTGAAGCTTGGTAAGGAGAATTTCCAGAGCAGAGGTACCTGGGGTGAGGTGACTTCCGACGGGCAGGTGGTTGGGTGGGGGGAGGGCAGGGGGTGCGAAATTTGAAAATCTTTACTATTTCGGCGGTCCGAGCATCAGTGGCGGCGCCAGGGGAAGCGTGAGGGAAATGCCCCCAATCAGAACTGCCCCCAGTTAAAACCCCAAATTCACCTTTTGCGGTAACTTGCTTTTAACGATCACAATAGGCCTAAGCATGTTAGGCAAATGTTTGCAATAAATGTTGTATTGACACACCTTATTTTTCTAAAACGGTAGTTCAGTGCCCACATTCTGATGTTGATAAATATTTGTTAAATTTAAACTAAAGCGTTCAGCGTTAGCAAAAAGTCAAAAATGTGACAAAGTGAGGTGTAGCCTTAAATAGGCCTAAGCATGTTAGGCAAATGTTTGCAATAAATGTTGTATTGAACACACCTTATTTTTTCTAAAACGGTAGTTCAGTGCCCACATTCTGATGTTGATAAATATCTGTGAAATTTAAACTAAAGCGTTCAGCGTTAGCAAAAGTCAAAATGTGACAAAGTGAGGTGTAGCTTAAATAGGCCCTAAGCATTTAGGCAAATGTTTGCAATAAATGTTGTGAACACACCTTATTTTTCTAAAACAGTAGTTCAGTGCCCACATTCTGATGTTGATAAATATTTGTTAAATTTAAACTAAAGCGTTCAGCGTTAGCAAAAGTCAAAATGTGACAGTGAGGTGGCTTAAATAGGCCTAAGCATGTTAGGCAAATGTTTGCAATAAATGTTGTATTGAACACACCTTATTTTTCTAAAACGGTAGTTCAGTGCCCACATTCTGATGTTGATAAATATCTGTGAAATTTAAACTAAAGCGTTCAGCGTTAGCAAAAGTCAAAATGTGACAAAGTGAGGTGTAGCTTAAATAGGCCTAAGCATGTTAGGCAAATGTTTGCAATAAATGTTGTATTGAACACACCTTATTTTTTCTAAAACGGTAGTTCAGTGCCCACATTCTGATGTTGATAAATATTAATTTAAACTAAAGCGTTCAGCGTTGGCAAACGTCAAAATGTGACAAAGTGAGGTGTAGCAAAAGCCGGCAGAGAGTGGTCAAACTAGATAGGCCTAGACCTAATAGGCCTACTGACCTCATTTCTGCTAAAAAGACAATTCGCGACCCACGTAAATGTGGTGGGCCGTTTGAGCTTAGTAAAGGAGAATTTCCAGAGCAGAGGTACCTGGGTGAGGTGACTTCCGACGGGCAGGTGGGTGGGGGGGGGGTGCTAGAAATTTGAAAATCATGATAATTTCGGTGGTCCGAGCATCAGTGGCGGCGCAAGGGGAGCGTGAGGGGGAAATGCCTTACGGTCAGAACTCTTGCCCCCCCCCCTTGCCCCTTCAGTTAAAACCCCAAATTACAAAACAAATTTTGCGGTGATTTTGCTGATTTGTTGATTTTGCCCCCCACGAAATTCACTTTGCCGCCTCATTGCCTCTAAAAAAATTCCTGCCGCCGCCACTGCCGGGGTGGGGGTTGGGGGTTGTGGGGGAGATGTAATTTTGTTTCGAGTGTGAGGGGGCGATTGGCTACGCCATTGACGAAACTTTAAAATGTCGGTGGTCAGCATCGGGAGGATTGTGTGGGTGTGGGCATGGTAAGGGGGGCGGCGGCGCTTGGCATGGCCAGTTCAGAGTCCACATTCGAAAGTTGAAGAGTATAGGGCCTATTAGAGTAAAATATCAGTTGCGTCGGTACTAAATGTGACAAAACGAGATGGGACAAGCTCGACAGAGAGGGGTCCGAAATAAAGTTGTGATATGGCGCCGCTTCATTTTTTCTATGACAGGAGTTCAGGGCCCATATTCTTGTTGATGAGGGGCTTAGTAAAGTAAAATATTTGTTATTTTCTCAGAATCTGTAAACTCGGTCAAAAAGGCTTAAAATGTCGGTGGTCAGCATCGGGAGGGGGCAGGATGTGAGTGTGTGGGTGAGGGTGTGTGGGGGTGTGGGGGGGGGGGTGCTTGGGCAGTTCAGAGCCCACAATCTAAAGTTGAAGCCTATAGGGACCGGTCACAAACACGTGTTAGGGGGGCCTGATGCAAAAAAATTTCATCGCAAAATTTTTTCGGCCACCCCCCCCTTTTTGACGCGAAAATTATCGGTCAACCCCATAGAAAAGTATACTCAATTTCCCAAGAAAATTTGTGGTCATTTTTCAGGCCCCCCCTTAGGAGGGTCCAAAGTTGGGGAGGGGGGGGGGGGCTGATACAAAAAGGGGGGCCCTGAAATCTTTTGACCCTCCTAAGGGGGCCCTGTAAAAAGTGACCACAAATTTCCTGGAAAAATTGAGTTTATATGCTTTTTATGGGGTTGACTCATAATGGAGGTTGACCCATAATTTTCATGTCAAAAAGAGGTGTGGGCCTGAAATTTTGAGATCACAAAGGGTGGGCCCTGACAAATTTCATGATGAATTTTTTTTGCAACAGCCCCCTAACAAGTGTTTGTGAACGGTCCCTAAATCAAACACAAAAGTTTGCCATATTTCAGGTGCAGGTGGTTTGTTACCTTGGGAACATGGCAAAGGAGATTGGATTCCATTGAGCCCTGTAAGTTGACATTGACCTATTTTGTACATGTTATGTTACCTATGTAACAAAACATCCAAAACTACTCAGCTTTTCTCATTTTTATTTATTTTTGCCAAAGGAACAATTTGAGACCAGTAAGATTTAAAGTGGGAGCATATTATTTCCATTGTAAACAACTATGGAACCCAAAATTTGACCATTGATCTTTTTGCCTATAACTCAAGAACTGTACATGTCGGAGATTGGTCAAACTATACTTTTTCTGAATCCTTTAATATGATGAGAGTAAGACATTTTGGGGACTTTTGATATGTTCTTTGATACTTTTCTGAAATGAATGGTGATTAAACCTCTTGTTCCCTACCCCCTATGGGATGTTGACCATTGAAATCTGAAAGATTTTATAAAGTTTTTGGACTATGGACATTTTGACAAATTTAGCAAGACAGTATTGAATCATGTGAAAAATTAATGCTACGATACTGATTCTCCTTGCTTCAAGCTTCAAACATAAATGTGGGCATCAACTTTGACCCTCTGTATAGTAGGCCTATAGTTTGACCCTCTTAGGCTTGTTACGCCTCATTTTGTCAAAGGAGTTGCACCAATTCTAAATGTTTAAGGGGGCATGCAGGATCACTTTTGGACATTGATTTTTATTGAATCTTTAAAGTGATGCTGACACATACATAAAATTACACATTTTTAGAAAGGAAATGATGCAAGAAATGAAAATAGCACGGCAGATTTCTGTAAAAATGAGCAATTTTTGAGAAAAGTGTGAAATTTGATTCTCCATGCCAATTTTTTTTGGTCACCCATAACATCTTGCCTTAAATATTCAAATCAATGAAGATTGCATTATGTGCTCTCAATACACAAAACTAGTTGAAGCTTCCTCAAATTTTAGAAACTCTTCTTTTTAAAAGTAAATATTCGCAATTTTGGTAAAAAGTCAAATGTTGATTCTTCTTGACCCATACTTAAAAAAAAGAGGTGTGGCTAGCCTCACACATATGGACAATCCTTTGAATTTAAGCTACTATACAGATATTCATTCAACTATCAAGAAAAAAAAAAAGTCAACAGAGTAGAACAGTTTCAGAAAATACAATCATTTTATTGTAAATCTAGAGCATTTACATAACAGTGTATTGATACAAATTAAAATGACAGGGGCAAGTTTCCCCCAGTCGTCATCCAGTACAAGCAAAATAGATATAGTTTGTCCAAAGATATAGTTAATGAATACACCACATAAGTTTGGGTGAAACTGAAAGTAACCTTTAACCTTGGTTATTGAATACTACCAATACATGAAGGTTCACATAGTGCACTTATGATCTGAATTTGATATCAAGCTATGAGTTTTAAAATACTGGATGACACATATTCCAGTCCCATATTTTAAAAACATAAAGCGAAACCAATAAATATTGGATGTAAAGCATCAAAATTTATCATTATTTAATTTGATCCAATATTTTCACACACTTGGATTCAAAAAAACATATGATTGCAGTAGGATATGAATTGTTCATATGACCAAACTTTAACCATGGATAGTAATAATAAACCAAGTATTGCATGATGTTATAATACATGTTTACCTCAAATGACCTTTTAGCTCAGTATGTGACATAGAATACAACCAATATAAACAGGTTCCCATAGTGCAGAGCTGTGATCCAAGTTTTGATTTTAACATTTCATACGAGATCAAATTTGGAACCAAACGTATGATATAATTGTTGGCACACAGACCATATACAGACACACCCACATATCGCAGACATGCAACTCATTCTGTCAATGACACCTGTGAAGGTCTTTCCTTTGGATAACCCAATAAAACAGATATAAAGGGAAAAACAATGGGTATAATGCCTCGGATGATCTTTTATCATTAGTAACAATGTTATTAAATTGAATAAGCTCAATATGAAATGATGCATGTCCATAATGGCTTTGCCTTGTGCAATGACTTCTGCTATGTTATTATCTTGCGTCGTGCATTTCATGTGAACAGGGCACTTGTGGATCAACACTGGCCCAAAGCTTAAACAGAAAGGAGCGAGTAGTTTTCACAACTTCGAGTACATGTATGTTTTTCACAGGTGTCAAATACAGCTTACATGTGCAGGACATATTTTTGTCCTATTTCATATTAAGTTACCCACTGTAAGATTAATTTCAATGTTCATTCAATGCTATGTTTACCACGCATGTTAAAGGATGTCTCCTACAATCACAACCTTATCACAAACTCATATTGACCATAAAACAAATAAAAACAGCTGGCTCTCAACACGCGATATTCAAACTTCCGACACCAAAATTGTCAAGTGCAATGATGTCATGGTTATTTGTACACAATTATTGTCTGCCTTCATTGCATTACTAAAGACGTCATTGCACTAGACAATTTCAGCACCCAGTAATTTTGAATATCGTGTGTTGAGAGATGGCTGTATTTGGGCCATTCCAGTTGAAATCCACATTACCCTGTGGAAGATTTTGGAAATATCCTCCACATGGAGAGTATGTCTTTCAAATGTAATTGGTCAGGGTTAATCATTTTGAAAACCATACTCCCCCTGTATGGCTTTACCTGTATCTTCCTCAACTGGAGCACATATTACAAATGGAAGTTATACCCAATTGTTCAAAATTGTACTTTAGCTAAATCTTCCACAGGGGTAGTGTGGATTTTAAATGAAATAGCCCATGAATTTGTTTCTATAGCCAATATGAGTTTGTTTCAAATAAAAACATGCGATTCGTGCTTGATAATTACTTTTTCTAAAATATAAGGCACAATGTTGTGATTGCCAGAGACATCCTTTAAATACATTCATTTAATTCTTGTATAGATTCATCAAGAAAATTAATGCACATTTAATTATCCTGTTATTTCTGAACAATGTGCTACTTTTAATACATTTATTTCCATACATATCATGAACTCAATCACTTCCCAGAAAATAAATAACATATTATAGAGTGCAAACTCATGGCACAGGTAACTCTCTGGTAGTGCCAACTGGACTGGTTGACAAGTATTATAAAAAGTACACAAAGGAACATACTTAAATCTCAAAAGGATTAAGGGGTGGGGTATGAATGTTTGGCACGTATTTTTTGGGACATGAGAGCACATCAGACATATCAAATTGCATTCTGAATATGAAGAATGTCCTTCTGATATCAAATAATTTTTTTTAATTCACAATATAATACACATTTATGGCAAATGATAAAAAAAATTGAAGTAAACTTGATAAACAATGAATCCTTAAAGTGTTTGTAGCTGGGATGAAAAGCCGGTGATCAATTGAAAAGTTTGACCTTTCGTATTGAAGATATGGATTTTTCCCAAATACACCAAAAATTGGAGTAGCCTATCCCAATGGCTCTAAATCTTCATCATGGGCCAAAGAGCGGAAGAGGAAGATTTACTTCTCAACAGTCATTAGGCTGGTGTTGAACATGTCATCATTGGTCAACCTTCCAACACTGGCTAGACTACCACGTAGTCCACTTGCCCATTGTGCATACTCTGGATATTGTATTTAAGCTAAAAATTCTGATTTAATTAATGTGTGCACAATTGATAGATTTTCACATCTGATCTTTTCAGTCACCCTACTCCCTCTCTTTGTTAGCTTCCCAAGTAGACTACTGACTTTGCCTTGCGGTTAAGATTTTTAACACAGGACTCTATGGAGAGTTAGGCCAATTTCTGGCCTAACTAAAATTGGCCATGATGTAATGCACCTTTAAATGGATCTGCCTTGTGATTGGTCGCCCATATCTTGCTATGGTTTAAATCTTCTGGGCCAGCGCCATTACCATTAACTACACCGTACACAACTGTCAGTGGTATTTGCGGCGCTTTTGTGTTGACGCGAAAGTTAATCTCTCGTCAAACATCTAGCGCGTACTTGTGGTTAAAGCACTGATAAACAAGTATGCTTGACAGTGTGTTTTTAGAGAGCAAAGTCCAGGGGGTAAAGTTCTGCTTACAATTCAAAGTCCATAGTCGAATTTTTCGGGGTTCGCTATCAATAAACTGGTAGATTCCAAAATCAGAATTGTTCAGTATTAAAGTGAGCCATTATAATTATGCAAGATAATGTTGCATTCAATTACTTTTATTGTCACTAATCATCTGATATTTTTAACTCTTTATGACCATTTTACTATTGAATACTTTAATTTTAATATACATCAGTATAATTTTGAGTTCAACGAAATGGGTTCATCATGACTAATAATAACATATTTTTAATAAAATTTGACTATGGCATAGTCTAAACACTGGCCAAAAATATAAAGGAGTCTTTTGTGATCCTAGCATCCTCTTTTTATGACATTTTCAGCAGATATCCACAGAAAAGAGCATTCTCATAATTTCAGTTGATTCCGAATTTGCGTTTGCAAGTTATGCATGATTTATGTGTACACGTCATTACCCTGCTCCATAGACAATGTGTTGTAATATACCGGGTAATATACCAGAACGAAATTCGAATTTCACGATAACTTTGTTAAACGAATTAATCTGCAAGAAATTTTTGTACATAAACATTATGTAGCCAGGTGTTTCCAGTGATATCAAAATCTAAACTTTTTTTTTGAGAAAAGTGGTGGGATGATGCTGTGGATCACAAAATGCCCTTTAAAACACACAATCTACTTCTTGGAATAGATTCATCAGGATTGTATATATTCAGAGATGCCATTGGTTGAAATGGTTGAAAATTTCCTGAAATGGTTGAAAATTTCCTGAAATGGTTGAAAATTTCCTGAAAATTTACTTTTGTGTATACTTTTGCACATACATATCTGAACAAAATATAAAGTCATGAAGTTCGTAAATTATGTGGACAAATCCAATTTTCTACTCACGATTTAGATAGTTTCGTCACCCAGGTCAGGTGACTTCTTCAGTAATGCGATGATCCGTCTACTCTCCCACGAAATTTCTCATTCCTTGGGTGCACAGTACAGTTCTTAACAGCGGAGAGTAGGCAGATCATCGCATTACTGAAGAAGTTATCCGAAACTGTCTAAAACGTAGATAGAAAATTGGATTTGTCCATACAAACTTTACACAATCTGCTTGTAAAATCTCTAAAATAAATATTGAAAGTGTGTGTGTGTTCAACTTTCATTGTGCGATATGTTGATGGTTAGCCACTCTTGACACCTCTGTCAAATTGCGCGCATAAAAAAGAAAAGAAAAAAAAGCGTAGTGATTTATAGTGCGCTACGCACAGGCACAACGCCTAGACGTTGATTCACAAGCCTCAGCACACTTTACAGGTTGTCGCTGACCACTACGGCCCCACATTATTCTATAAACCATTTAACAACAACTCAGGGACTTTGTAGCTTCAAGAGCGCACACCCTAGACATTCCACAAATAACCTTCGCAACCAGGATCAGCTCCCCGCGTTTCGTACAGGTTACAACGAGACAATAAGCAGTGAGTTCCTGGTCCAGGGGAATTTCAAGCTAACTCAAATTTTCCACAAGAGCAAACTAGGCACCGTCAGGGTTCGAACCCGCAACCTCTCGCACCATAGTCAAACACCTTATCGATTGAGCTAACTTGACTGCATAAGTTAAGTTGCTTTTGAGATACGGAATTGAAACTTAGCTAACAGTTACAAGAAGGATCAATAAATAGTATCTGAAAAAAATGACATTGTTTTGTTGTACCATCACAAAATGCGGTTCGTTTTCTACATGTAACCTTTTTATGGGACACCTTGTATATTTGAAAAAGCTTAACGCCATATGCGATTGGAATAAAGAACAGATTTAAATGTTAGTTTTCACTGATCACATTGTCCCCTTCTAATTTCGAGCCAAACAAATGCGGTAAATGCGATATGCACACAGTTTGTACATCAAGACGTAAGACAAATAGCGATATGTACACAGTTTATACGTCACTGATTCAATAGTACACATGTGCGTGATGTGTTTAGCCACCACTCGATTGGTGATCTTTGAATAAAACTAGAGATCTCCGGTTTTAATATAAAACTTACATTTTACTGTTATTAAAGCACTTCATGCATGTTCAGTCTTTTACATGTTATTTTATTTTAGTACACCATTGGGCATTACATCATGCAAGAAGTAGAAATTCAACAAAAATTGAGGGCATTGCTGTGGAGCAAATCACACATTATGGCTTTAAGGGGGTACTACACCCCTGGCCAATTTTGTGCCTATTTTTTGAATTGTTCTTAAAAATTATAGCACATTGGTGACAAGTAAGATATGTATATTATAGGGGCAAGGACTACAACTACTGCATTGGAAATACAGCAACTCAAGGCAAGTAGTTATTGATTTATTGATCAGATATTGGTTTTCCCTCATTTTTGATTGTAACTCCACAACTGTTGTCTGTGTTGAAATAAAATTTCCAGTGCAGAAGTTGTAGTCCTTGCCCCTATAATATACATATCGTACTTGTCACCAATGCGCTATAATTTTTGAGAAAAATGCAAAAATAGGCACAACATTGGGCAGGGGTGTAGTACCCCCTTAACAAACAATTAGGTACTGATTCCTGTTTAGACCTAATTTAGACATGGACGTTGCATTGTCCATAAAAATGAGCATGATCTGCTATTTATAAAGATTTGGTTAAGGGATCCAAAATGAGCGTTTATTGCATTTCGACAGTATTTTTTGTGGGACATGAGAGCACCTCAGACCTATCGAATTGCATTCTGAATACGAAGCGTGTCTTTCTGATATCAAATAATTTTCATTTTTAAAAAATCACAATATAAAACAAATTTTATGACAAATTATAAAAATTTGATATTTTTCAAATTTTTGATATATAACAGTCCTCGAAGTAAATTATATAAATCTAATGATATATTTTTTTTAAAGTGTATGTAGCAGGGAGGAAAAGCCGACGGTCAATTGAAAATGTTGACCTTTCATATTGAAGATATGGATTTTTTCCCAAAAAGACCTAATTTGGTGTTTTGGGAAAAAAATCCATATCTTCAATACGAAAGGTCAAAATTTTCAATTGATCGTCGGCTTTTCATCCCACCTACCTATACACTTTAAGTATAAATCATCAGATTTATAAAGTTTACTTCAAGTACTGTTAAATATCAAAAATATCAATTTTTAATGATTTGCCATAAAATTTGTATTAAATTGCTAACTTCAAAAAATCAAAATTATTTGATATCAGAATGACATTCTTCGTATTCAGAATGCAATTCGATATGTCTGATGTGCTCTAATGTCCCAAAATAAATACTGTCCAAACGTTCATACCCCAGCCCTTAAGCTTTGAAATTGTGTTGTATTTTAGAAACATCAATAGGTGTCTTTATCTGACCATCCAGCTCTCAGGTCCAGAAAATGAAGTTTACAAAGAAACTTTAATGTAGTCAATGAGGAAGCATTTACCGCTGAGTGGCCCATGTAGGCCCACATATGATGACAAATATAAATAGCATATATGGTAGCTAGCAAGGTAACCATCAAATAAGCTTCAACCTGAGCATGCCAAAACTTTCTAACTCAAAAAAATGATTGCATATAACTGCGCCCAAGCGAAATCCCTTGGAATAAATAAAATAGTTTAGTGCGTGCCTTTGGGACAAGTTAAGCAATTGAGTTGTGTGCTCAATATAAGTAAATGCATCACAACATCTACTCGTTTTTTACAACTCTCATCAGTCTCCTGCTATTCAAATTCTGAATATGGGCAAATAACTAAGTGTTCAGTGTGTGCCATAACAAGTTGAACATTTGGAACATACTTTGTGAATAAAACTCTAGGCATTATATGCAATTTGTTTTTCAATATTTCAGATATAGCATTTTCAGAGCTATCCAGAACATTTCTCTTGCAAATATTCAAGTTCACTGTGCTAATTTTAAAAAGCAGGCCAAAATCTGTCAGTCTGTTTTTTAAAATTTGCCAAAGTTAAACAGGGATGCTTTGGTCACATATGTTTTCATCTGGTTATGTGCTATCAAATGAGATCTAGATGGAACAAAAAGCATCAGACAGCTGAATAGATGATCCTACTCAGTAAAAGCATAAAACACAACTAAGTTATGTAATTCTTACACACCATCTTTACCATTGTCAGCAATGGACCTCCATTCTCGCATTTCATAATACATGTACGATGCGCCGCCAGCGGTTGCTTTTACAAGTGGAGTCAACATCGCCGTTCTAAGCCATCATTGGATTTTTAATGTGCATTCATTTATATTGACATTTAAACACGCAATAACATACTGTTACTGTGTTGTATTCGTATTACGCGGGCTATGGATATTGACATTTTCCCATGATGCATTGAGTCTTTTGGCCTTGCAAAAGCAACCGCTGACGGCGCATATTATGAAACACAAGAATTATGAAATTTTGACAGTTTATTCATACATTACAATATACTCAGGGCTGCCAAATTCAGAGAATATTTGATGTGCCCTGCTCACTCTATTTTGAAGCTTATTGCACCGTTGAAGAAGCAAGCATTTAAAACCCACATCATGTAGAGAAACGTCCTCTTCCACTTGTTGTTCTTGCTGTTCCAAATATTCAGTGATCTCATTCAGCTTGGTGGTATAATACCCCACGATCGATGCCTTTTCCCTCCTAGACAGCTCTTCCTCCTCTATCGCTCTATGTGCTGCTCTTAATAGCTGCACTGCTTTGCGCTTTGTGGTTAAAGCAACACTGTCACCAACCTGTTTAAGAAATCGGAAGAAAAAAAACAAACAAAAAATAACAACAATTAGAACAAGGTCTTGAAAAAACTGGCTGAACTGGCAGATAGACCTATGGGATGTAGTTGTTTTAGGGAACAATTTAGGACCTTTAACAAGGTCTCTGAAAACAAGGTCTTCGAAAAACTTGCCTTCACTGCTGCTTCTATACATGGGATGCAGTTACTTTAATGGGGGAAATGTTAAAAACTATGTAGTCCATTGTAAACATAATAGCAACCAGGGATGGTAGAAGATTCCACCAAGTGATCTGATCTTTCTGCACCGTGCATGGCCTTGTATATATGAACACGTACATGGAACTTATCGGCGGCGCATACAAAGGATAAGCTGCGTAACTCCGCCCACACACTAACTTTCGAACAGATTTGAACTTCTGGCATGAAAAAAGTTGCAATCAAGCTAATAACTAGAAACACTGGATTTAGGAATCATACCGGGCATATTTGATCATGCAAAACAAAACTACTCAATATCTGTAAGGCAATATAGAAACAAATTAGTTTGATCTTTCGATCGACAATCGATGCTTGGTCGATCCTTATTATATATGAAATCAGTCAATTGACCATTGGTAATAAAATCAGTAGTTTGTACCTGTAGTGATATTGGCCAATATAAATTTAGCGTTAATTCTGATTAATTAGTTGATAGTTGATTACATGTAGACCCCCTAAACCTGACGGACAACAAAGTCAAAATAAATTCTGCTTCCAATGCATTTTACATATTTGTAATATAATAGCCTCTTTTTCAATAATGGCCATTATTTAAGGGGGTTAGTTACTTTTTTTGAGATGTTTATATACTGTATATAGAGTCAAATGCTTCTTTCTATGCATACATGGGTGATAAAAATTTGCTTCATTATCAGACCTAATCAATTATTCAAATTGTTTAATTAGTGCTAATTAGCTGATTAAATACTTTTAAATAACTACTTTTAATCATAAATAATCATTCCAGACCAGAAAGAATACAATTTATATCTTGTTGTTTGTTACTGTTAGATTAGTTACCTGCAATTCTGCAAATTTTTCATGTTTGCTGGGGTCTAATTTCACGCTGGTAAGCCAGTGAGGAACAAACTGTGCAAGCTAGTGCATAGTTTTTGATATTTTGAAATTCAGGATACTGGTAATACACATGTTATGGCAAATTACTAAAAAATTATATTTTTTTAGATTTATAAAGTGTACTTTGAGAACTGTTAAATATCAAAAATATCAAATTTAATATTTTGCCATAAAATTTGTATTATATCGCAACTTTAAAAAAAATAATCAAAATTATATGATATAAGAAGGACATTCCTCGTATTCAGAATGCAATTCGATATCCCACAAAAAATACTAATCAACAAAAACTTTTAAATGAATATTTTCATTTATACATTGCAAATGTTTTTTTTTCCTTTCCTTAGATAGTTTGCACAAAATGATGACACCGCAGGGGCTCAAACGTGCAACCCTGCGATTGTGAGATAGAGCCCATACTGCTGCACCACCCTAACACATGTTAACCGCAAATTATATTAATGCTTTAACAAATAATAATAATCTAGTGATAAAAATTATTTTTAAAAATACTTACACTTTGATCCTCCAAAAGAGAAAACATATAATGTTCCATGTTCAATACGTCATGTCGTGAAATATGTCTTGGAAATTGGTCATTTGTCTTAAAGTTGGTGTCGTTGTTTCGTTGTACATCTTTATCAATTGCTCTGGACGCCTTGCTGATTTGATTGCTAACACGTGAAGCTGCCTTCTGTCCGTCTGCACATACATAGAGAAAAGATAATAACAAAAATTTTCTATCACCTGTTTATTCGCCAATTGCACGGTCATCTCAAAATGCAGTTCTACCTGCAAAGTTCGTATTGAGTGTGTGTATGCCTGTCAAATGCATGCTTTAATTACCACATACACTATGCAAAAGCCTTCTGGCATGGCGCTAGAAAAACATGCGAAATAAAAATGGACAGTTTGCGCATGCGTTTGCAGCCCAGGTTTGCAGGAGGACCTCATTTTGGTAGCAAGATGATGGATCTGTACAAATGGCGAATAAAAGCTCATCAGCTGGCAGACTGCAAAACATGTATATGGAGCACATTAATTTTTCATTTCTTGAGTAATTGTTCACCTGTAACTCCTTAAATCACTGTTGTTTAGAATTAACAAGTAGCATAAATATAATGTATAAAACAAAACGACAAAAATAAGAACCCATTATCTTGCCTATAATTAAGTCTTGCTTAACCACAATCAGGTATAATGGGCTATTCCAGTTGAAATCCACACACCCTATGGAAGACATGACCTTGAACTCCCTTACATGGTTGTACATCTCAAATGGTGTCATCCATTCAGGTAACCCTCTTTGAAATTAATACTCCCTGTGTAGAGGATCAAGATTATGTCTTCCATAACGGGGTAGTACAGAGTGCTCTGTGGAGATATTTCGGTTAGTATTTTGTTTTGCTACATCAGTGGAACCAATAATTTTTGTCATCCTTACACCTCAAATGATAAACTAGAATTGGTTCCATTTTTTTCTCTGCCCCCTATGCTTCCCACGAGGGGTCAAAGGTCATAATGGTGGGCCAAAATGTAAAGAGGGCGCAACACTAAATCACTACGCATTTTATGTAAGAACGAAATTTTGGCTAATATAGTCCATAGTGAATATGAGATTGTAGCAACCATATCTACCGATATGTTCACTTTAAATCACTCAATATCAGCTCCTATGAATAATGATAACATGCAGAAAAAATGGACAGTGTATCTCAAAAGCAATTCTCTGTGGCGGATTAAGACAACTTCTGATTTTGAAATGCGAGTCGTGAGTTTAGTCAGGGCCGTTCCTAGGGATTTTGCCGTGGCAAAGCCTCTCCCTGCTGCCCACCAAAGCATACCGAGGGTACCAAAAAAGTGTTAAGAGGTGTTACCCCCTTGAAAACTCATCAGTTTTGAACTGTTTTTTGACCGTTTTCATTATTTATCTTCCCTTTTCTTTCTCCATTGCCGCTTTTTTTTTTTCTTTTTTCGTCCTTTCTTTGTCGCGTTCTTCTTCTCTCTTCTGTCAACCACATTCGTGTCTAAAGTTCAGTCTTGGATTGACAGATTTTAATAAAACTCAGGATGCATGACCGTTGATCTTGCCCGCTTATGTCATATGACTTTGAACTGTGTGTGACCTTTGACCTACATATAGGGGTCAAAAAGGTGATTTTTATTCAAAATGTATCTTGTCCTACAAACAACATGCGATGATGACACGGTTTAGTCACATGACTGCGTCTATGGTCGTTGTATATAGGGTGTTCACGGATAAGGGGTTAAAGGTCATTAAGGTGTCATTTCCTGTAAAGTCTGAAAAATTTGTAAAAAATCAGTCTTTACAAATTACATAGCAGAGAGTCGCCATTAGCACACATGCATCGCTACTAGCCAGGGTCTTTAGGATGCCTACAGTTTTGGAGTCAAAGGTCATTAAGGGGTTACTTCCGGTCAAAAACCAAAATTAATCAAAAATGTTCAAACAATTTTGATCTCAAAATGTAAACAGACTAGAGTAATATAACCATCATACATGAATCAGTGTTACCTGATGTATGCATGGTATTTTTATTTGGGGGTCAAAGGTCATTAAGTGGTCACTTCCCGTTTTTATCTAAATAACTTCAAGAATTTTTATCTCAACAACTAAACATAGTATAATTTTTAATTAAAATTGGAACAATGCATTTAAATCGGTGTACATAAGGTTTTTTTTTTCATTGAGGTCAAAGGTCATTAAGGGGTCAAAAGGTCAATCAAAATTTATAAAAAAAATCAAAATCCATGTATAAGTTCCGATTAAGCTGAAATTCACCCGGAATATTCCTTATGACATCCTAAGCACAATGCAAAAGCAGTTGACCCCATTCGTGACACAGGGGTCAAGTTATAGGGGTCAAAGGTCAAAAATTTTAATCGGCCGACATGCTTGGATTGAGCTGAAAATTAATATGAATGTTCGTTGTGATACTTTAAACACAAAAAGATACGTTAAATTACACCCGTAAACCAGGGGTCAAGTTATACGGGTTAAAGGTCAAGAATGTTCTATTGTAGAGTGCAACGTTCGCCACTGCATTGGAACTTGATCGGCGCACAGGCCGTCTTGTTGTCATGTCTTTGGCATGACTAGTTCTTTCTTTCTTTCTTTTCTTTTCTTTATTTTTGCACCCCTCCGCCTTACCTGGCCTAATGGTCGGAACGGCCCTGAGTTTAGTGTATTTGTACGCATTATTTTTTGCACCGCCAAATAGCGCAAAAAAGTCAACGGTCATCGATATATACCGACAAAAGTTTTGGAATCTACAGAAACAGAGCTTTAATTTGATACCAAATTTATTTTGCCTATTATTGCAGGGATGCCACACAGTGACATCACCCCGATGTCTTCATGGTAGAAATCGCCATGGTAGGTTGAATCCACAGCCACCCATGGCCATTTTATTCGGACCTTATGAGATGCATAATTAGCGAAGTGACCTGACTAATGCTACTGACAATAACCGGGGTAATTGATTTTCTCGCTGTGTGAGTAAGCTTGTATACGACATTGCGGTCAATGGTTACGGTATACTGCCTCCACTGAGTAGTGAGTGCAGCAGACTATAGCCTGCTGCGCGCTGTAGTCCATACAGGACCAACGCAATATAAAATTAGAGTTTTGGTTAGATTTTGAGTTCAAAGCGCACGGCCAATTTCCAAAGCGCACGCTAACGACTATCATATCTGTTCAACACATATTTTCAAGTGTATGAGACCACATCTGGTTTCTTGAGAAAAATTCATTTGCGGGAGATATTCATCATTTTCTAACCCAGTATCCGAAGATTTTCGTCTGATATCAAAATCGTGCATAGCAATTCACGTGTATCGATCCCGTGTATTCGTTTTAGTGTCTCTGCTGCACCAAATAATTATTAGCCAGGCGATGTCGGTGTGCGCCAGGAATGGAGCTTGAAGTAGGCCGAAATCACACGTTATCCTATGGGACGCTTATTTAGTGTTTCGCTCCCTAAAATTTGTTCTATCATGTTGTAATCTACCTCAAATTATTCCTCTCAATGTTAGGAATAAAAATTCAATTGTCATATTGCCTTAGGATGCCAAAAAACATTGGTTCCACTAATGTAGCAAAGAAAATCCCAAACCCACAGGGTGTATGGATTTCAAAATAAGGAATAGCCCAATGTATATAAAAAACTGTAAGACAGGGGGAAATAGAATGTGGTTATACACATACCACTGTATTTCCTGCGCAATTCTTGAAGGAAGCTGTACTCAGCCACGTCCTGGTGAATTTTCTTCAGCAGCGTAATTTTTTGTTGTTTTTCTAAGTGACCCAAGTTCTCCAAGAATTCTGGATCAGTTGCCTGCCAGCGTGTGCCTATGTCATTCTTCAACTCTATATTGATGAGCTCGTTATTCATCCTGTCAGAAAAAAAATTAGTTTAATATCTATATTAGATCAAAAACATGAGTTTTTTTGCATCAATATATTAATTATATATAGGAAATATTAGAACAGTAGGACTTTACATTTAGCTCTTATAAAGATTTCCATAACCTCATGAATATATGTGACGTACAAGACCTAATCAAATTTATTCATTTGTTAAAATGTGAATGCGATGCAGGGTTACAAACAACAGTGGACCTCTGTGTAACATTAGTAATGCAAAGAACAATTGACATCATTAAGTGCTGTCAGCTGTTCAATTTTTTAAAAGGGAAAACAAAAGTTAAAATTGCATTTTTTTATTATTATTTAAAACATGATAGTATTATACACATGTATAGATGGAATCAAACAAATCCTTATTTGTCTGCAAAGCAAACTTGTTTTGATTTTTCACAATACCCTTAAGACTAGTAATGCACAGTCATGAACCTCTGAATAATGGCGTGTTTTAACGAATCGCAGTGTAGCGATTTTGAATAAGGGTCGTAAGAGTATAGAATTAAGAAATACAGGGTAATGCATGATACTTTACGAAAATAATGTGTCTGAGGCAGTAAAGCGTAAATAATGGGTGAGGCGCAGCCGAACCCATTATTTAAACGTTTTACTGCCGAGGACACATTATTTATGTAAAGGATAATGATGCACCCTTTATTTCTATTCTATTACCACAAAATAGTGTGATTTAAAGAGAAAATATCAATTTTTTGCCCAAATATTTCAAGTTGTTTACCTCAAGGTGGAGCGATACGCAGTAGCCAAAGCGTATGCACATTCCAATAACACAACATTCAATTCTCCCCTACAAGCAGGTATGCACATACAATATCACACCCCTGACATTCCATTCTCCCCCACATAAGCAGGTGTGCTGTGCCCTGTGATGATAGAAGAACATAAAGTTTGTTGCCCTTGACACTTTATCGCTAATTAATGGTCTGTCACGTGACGCGTTTCAACAAATCACAGTGCGCGATTTTGAATAATGGGTCGTAGGGGTAATAGAATTGCTGTTATTGGATGCTGTATTTGGGATATTTGGCTTGACACAATAAATTAAAGCTTATCAGATTGTTGCTTGACAGTCAAAAAATGAAAAAATCAGTGGAAATCAGAAATATTGATTTAGGGATACAGCCAAACAAAGCAAATGTTTCCTTTTTGTTGTAGAAACTCTTTAATTGCTCATATCATTTGACCTGTTTGTTCAATTTCAACAGGGTTTTCTGCAAAATGCAGCTTTGTTAAATATTTTGACTATCCTATAAGAAACTAAAATTGAATTTGACCGACTGATTTTGCTTGATCACACTGCAATTAACAATACCATGTATTGTCTTGCATATCAACAGTACATGAAAATATTTAACATGTACCAACTTACTCTTCACAGTGCTCATTCAGGATAACAACTCTATCTCCTTCACAAACAGCAAGCATAGATCTGCAAGATGTAAAAATATTATAAAGATTAAAATAAACACATTGTGTAAATAAATAATATTTATAAATAGTATTTGGGTGCAAGAACACCTTTTTGTTCAACAATAATTTGCATATTATTTCTATATTTTGAAGATATTGGTAATTGTGATCACAGGTCATACAACCTTAATTCTCTTTGCTCCCCTTCTTCAAATAATAATAACCATAAATGTGACAGGATCTGGTCCATGGGGGCCAAATGCAGCAAATTTGAAACTGAGGTAAAGGTAAAAATACAGAGTAAAAAACAATAAAATACATAAGAAAATAGACATAAAAACTTTAGAACCAAGTATGTTAGACCTTTGGTGCTTTCAGTAAATGATGGACTATTGCATGTATAATGTAATAATTACAGTAACTCAATTTTCAAAAATGCTTCCTTTGGCTCCCATGGACCAGACTGTGTTACAAATGTAGAAATCATTTCCAAAAATGTTTGCACTGAATTATAAAACATATAGCGCTTTTTTATAGACAACCTGCGAACAACTGCATCGTTTGTACCACTGTGGCAGTGACATCAATGCATTGAGGCAGCTCTTTCACACATGCATCAATGCAGCGTTTTAAGCGTGTGCTTGTGTATGCCATCACTTTGAGCTTAATGCCAGTGACTTGAAACTGCACCAAATGAAATGTGCACTGATGTCACTGCAAAAAAAAGAAAAAAAATGATAGGCATTTACCATCAAACAGGTTGTTTATTGCTGAAAACATATCATCTGCTAAACTTATGCAGCAACATTGTTCTGTGCGTGGTTACTTTACTACATGGCAAAATTAACTGGTTGTTTCTACTGAAGGACACTTGATAGTGACAAAGAGGGCTCTCTCTCCAAATGACCCATATTTTTGGTGTAACCAGTGAAACAGCCCTCTTTTAAAAGACATGTTACATTAAAAAAAAAAAAATATGGGTCAGAGGCCAAACATATCAAAGCTCTTGCAGTATTTACATGAGAAGAATCAATGTCTTGTTGGTTGCAATAATTGTTTGGGTAAATAAATACATACATACATAAATGGGGGTGAGAAAAACCTTGTTTTACAGAATGGTTAAGTTCTTATTACATAATCCCATATGATATATAACTGCTTTCAGGTGCCAGTATGATGAGTAAATACAACAATTTGGATTGGGACAATATTAAGCTAGTTTTATCTGCAATTGAATAATGAATGACAAGTGGCTACATCGCAATGTTTAAAATTACAACATGAAATTAAAAACCCAGTTACACTTGCCTTGTCAAAGAAGACTTTCAAATAATTTATTAAAAGGACATTTCATGATCCAACGCATTATCCCCCCCCCCCACTGTTCTCAAAAAAAGTTGAGGGTTTATACTACTGTAAACATTATGTTCATGTACAAAAACATTTTTAGAGATTCAATTTATTTAGCAAAAATATTGTGAAATTTAAATTACATCACAACAAAATAACAACACATTGTCATGGAACAGTGTAATACACATAATCATGCATGATTCACAAACGCAAAATGGGAATCAAATGAAATTATGACAATAAGCTTTTTTCATGGATATCTACTGAAAAATGTCATAAAAAGAGAATGCTAGGATCACAAAATACTCTTTTAAGGTCATCTTTATAATTGAGACTCATAGTATTGAATCTCAGACCAATTCAATGCTGTGTTTACAAAAGATTAAAAAAAACACCATATATAAATCTAGAAGTTATTGTTTTATGCGATATTTTATCTATAAGAGTTCCCTTGTTTTTGTCTTATTTAAGAATGTTGCTGATATATATCTACTAATGCGGCACATTGGGTGACTTTGTAGAAAATTAGCTCATACTTGCAAGACTACCCATAGGACTTCCCAATGCCTTCCAAGATGAAATAAACATATTCAAGTTACTGTCTGGCCTGTTGTACATTGTTTTCCTGAGAATCAATGATTTTCAATGCAGGGCGCCTTAATGTACGATTTCCATCAAATGTTGATTTTATTATTCTTTATTCAACATGTTGAAATAATATTAGTTATACGGTGAAGTGAAAGAAACCCCACTGGTTATTTTGAACATTTAACACGCAGTTCTATGGGAGGACATAATTTTTAAATTATGATAATATGTCGAACTTTGCTGTTGACCTACAAAGACAACAAATTTGGCCGATTCCATTCAGGTGCAAGTTGTGACATGTGTTAACATTACAAATACATGCAAAAAAATGAGGTTTGAAAAAAATTAACCAATTTCATATTATAAGATCGTACATTATGGCTTTAATGGCAGAATAAGGGGAGACACATTCATCCACTCCAGAATTCAAGATTTCTTGATACTTATGAACACTAAGATATATTCTTTCACTTGAAACTGACAAAATACAACTTGCTAATATCTCCTTGTATTTTTGCTTCAATTATTTCACTCTTTTCAACTCTTAAAAAGTCACATGGCCCAAGACACCTTAGTTAATTGGCAGGAAATAAATAATGAGTCAGGAATGCCAGAATGCAAAATATTCCGATTACTCGTGCGAGATTCGCGCCACGCTGACATGGCGCAACCCTGTGCATATGTCCAATGCAGTCAATGCGCACATTCGGTATATTGTTATTGTCAGCAAATGTGTGCAAACAAAACAAAGTATTGCAGTCAAAATGCCACTCAGATTTTTTAATTATTTTTAATTTTGGCGCACTGAAAGCAGACATGGATTCGTTGGTGCAAAAGATGCAGATTTGAACCATGCACCAGATACAGCTTTTACAAGTGTGAAAGTCTTGCCATTTCAAAATATAAGGACAATTTGTGCATAATTTTGACATTTTGTTACTAAAACATCAATTTTTATAGAACACTTTTGACAACAGTGCACAATATTTGTGACAAAATAACTCAAAAAATATGCAAGCAAGGGGTTATCTTTTTGCACTATCGTTCACATCAAAGTCTACAAACAAATTTATACACGCCATTTAAATGTGAAATATGTGACAAAATTGCTTTTTTCACATTCTTTTTAATATTAAAAAAAATAGATGCAAAATAAAAAAACCTTCCTTAAGTTCATGTCTCTTCTTCATGAAAAGCTAACTGTTTTTGTTTTGTTTTTACTACGAACCGATTTTTCTTGGATGTTGTTACAAAGACATTAGGGTACAAGTAAAAAGTATGAGTTTTTTTTTTTTTTTTTAAACTCAAGATTGAAAAAAAAAATCTGACGTCACCATGTGATTCCTTGACTGATTTCCTTTCCAAAACTTTGGACATACAATTCAGAAATATTGATGCTCGAAAAGGTCCATGTTCTCTCCCATTACTCTGGCCTTAAATGTTAAATTGCATAAAATACAGAGTGGTGACATGTGCTACATTGACATTACTCACAACACATGAAAGCGACATCAGAATCAAATACATGTACATGTAATTGTTGCATTCTTTTCAAGCTTACACACAAAATCAATTACTACATTCAGACTATGTACCTGAATTTGATATAAAATTATGACATACCTCAGATTTTCATACAATTGCAGCTTGCTCACATACTGCTCTTTCCAATTCATTGTTGGCTCTGAAAAACACATGATATTTTCTGTCAAATTCATAAATTTATGTGCACTGTAAATTTATGACATAACTATACCATGTGCAATAAGTTCGTTCGGCCCCTCCCAAAAGCATTTATAATGCGTTTAAAATGAAACGTACACAATGCATTTTAGGCTATTTGTTATTTCGTTACATTAGTAGAGATGTTAACAAATTTATTTAAAGTTATAGTATTCTTGGTGGTCAATCACCATGAACACTTCCAAAACACGCTTGCCCCAGTTACCGTTCTCTAAACATGCTAAATATGGCACAAGAAGTTCTTTATTCCCGTCTAGACTTTCCATACACTCTGGTCTCTATATGTAAGTGATGTTGTTACGATTTTGCGATAAATAAAACCCTTTCTTTAAGAATAGACCACAATTTCTCTATTGGATTAAGACCTTTCTTCCTCCGTTCTCTAGCAATTTCTCTCCTTACAAGCCACTGTCAGGGTTTTTTGGACGCCATCTTTAAATTCTCTGAGGTTTGTGGTTCTTTAAATTCCTCAAGACACACGTTTGTCCACAATACAAGAAAATTAAAATACCTGGAGAATTTTTACAACGTGTATGCCTTAAGAACATTCATAGCCAGTAATCCTGAGGGCAAAAGCTTATGGTGCTCTTTTGGTGATTGCTTAGGGTAAACCGAGATAAGTGTGGAACAAACTTTTTGCACACAGTATAGAACTACATGTATGTGGTTTCCAATAAAAGTAAAAAAAAATATGCAAATAAAGTAATTCATATTCTATCAGATATTCAGATAAGCTTAAAAATGTTCATAAATATGCAAATACATGTACCATGAAAAACTATGTAGCACATGAGGTCATCATACTCTAATACATAATCACCCTGTAAAATTTGAAGTTGATTAGTTATTGCATTTAAGCTGTACAGTGAATAAATACATATAAATGTTTTTTGCTTCCACCTGGACAAGATGAGCAACCGGATAGCCAACCAACAATCTACACCCACAACACATTTGTAATGTGTGTGAGCCAAAACATTTGATTAATGAATGTAACATCCCATGCATGTTTATATATGACAACATGAGACTTACAAGCCTCAAGAGCTGGCATTAATTTGACTCACTTTGTTTTGCTTTTTGTGCAAGTAGATTTTTCTCTTCTGCCATCCATTTCTTTACATCCTCCTGAGAATACAACCCTGCAAATAGCAATATATTATGCATCCTTAATTTACCGATAGCGTAGAATCCCATAAGTGCATGGATGTAAATTAATATTAAGATTAATATTTCTTTATTATGATTAAGCCTTTTTTGCCTCATTACTTCCAAGTTATTAATCGTAACTCTAAAATGAGGTTTGCTCTTGATTAAAAACAAGTCCAAATTTGTGTCCAACTTACTTTCAAACCATGAAAATAAATGTTCTTTCTTTTGAAATTGGGTAAACAAAAAGAAAGGAAATCCACCTAAACATATTGACAACATAAAGAAAGCAGCTTTTTGAAACAATTTGTAAAAGGTAATGATTTATCTTTCATAATCAATTTAAATCAATTCCAGAAGTGTTATGCTAAATTCATTATTGCAAGGTAGGCCTATATCTTATACATTTATATTTGTAATGATTAATGATTGAAAATGAATAAGTAAGCATGTAATTGATATGTCAGTGACCCTATTGTTAAAGTTATATTTTGCTAAAAACATAGAATTTTGTTGAAAATAAAATTCAAACTGGGACCAAGTTTCAAAAAATGAGCAAGGGTGGCAGCTTTTAATAACATACTGCTTTCTTTCTATTGTAAATTTTGGCGGATTTCCTTTTTTTTATTAATATATAAGCCAAGCTTAAAAGACATGAAGTTGTCATAATTTACGGAGTAGTCCATAAATAAAA
Source organism: Amphiura filiformis (assembly GCF_039555335.1). Taxonomy (NCBI): domain Eukaryota; kingdom Metazoa; phylum Echinodermata; class Ophiuroidea; order Amphilepidida; family Amphiuridae; genus Amphiura; species Amphiura filiformis. The sequence goes on from NW_027305527.1 coordinate 65,628, forward strand.
GAAATAAATCGCAAAATAAATAATTATAAATAAGGTATTCCATGATGAGCGTATTTAACATCAGGTCCATACAGGCCAGGGTGTCCCATAAAAAATTACCGAGTGACTGAATTTGGACATATAAGTCGAGAAACAGACATCGGAATCAAACAATTTAAAATGTAACGCATAGCTCATTTTATCGTGCATAATATACGTAAATTTTATTTGATTCGGTTGACTGTTGTTAAGAAATTAACATTTACATAATACATGCATCAATGCAGTTCATTCAAAGTTTGATCAACAGGCGCTTTTTCATACTCGCTCACCCCTTCAAAAGTTTATGTATTTAGTCCTCATTATCTGGTTTATAATTCAATGGTGTTATGTTATTTATGCTTTCACTACAGATAAACAACATTTTGTACGAAAAAAAAAAAGGATTTCTGTAATTGGAAGCCGTTTTGGGGAATTTTTGGCCAAAAATGAGCATTTTGGCCAACATTTGGCTTCACAGATGAATTGACCAAGTCGTTGCTATTCTAAATATGTATACTTTAATATACTTTAGACCAACAATTTAGCAGTTATGAGGCCCAAAAGTTTCCATAATTCCTGGGTTAAGACCAACCTTTAACTGAATAGCGACAACACTACTCGATATTTCTCGACTTATGTCCAAATTCAATCACCTGGTAATTTATTTCTGAGACACCCTGTATATTTTAGTAATAGTCTTACGGCTTCTAAGCTATATGCATACTTGATCAGTGTAAGCTTCTATAGTGTACATCATGCACTGTTAGGCACAGCATATCTGCACATTTAAAAATTATGTACAATGTGAGGCAATGCCTTGTAGCGCTTGTTTCTTTGATTTTTTATTGCAAACAATGAATTGGCAAAACAAAATCCATCAAAACATGTAGTTTTGGTCTGGTTTACAAATCCAGATAATCTTTGCTAATAAATTTTTAGAAAACATTATAAAGTATATAAATAATAAACAAGCTCAATTCTATAAGAGACACGTCAAGAGTGAACAACAGCATTAACAGCAGCATTATGCAGCAATATTAAATTGGTTGATTCTTACCGTCACATTCAGTCTGCAAGAGCAAATGGAGTTCACTTATTGCCTGTTTTGCCAACATCTCTGCCTTTTCAGATCGAGCTTGAACTGATTCAACTGCATGGGGAAAGTAAATTCATCATAAATATATATTGTAGTAAGGAAATTTCATTTGAACAAAACCAACTATATATTGTTATGCAACATCAAAGTTATATTGGCATCTACGTTGTCCAGTAATTTGTGATCAAAATTTAAATCAGATTTGAAATGACACTGAACAGTGGGGGAAGCTACCCCCTAGGCTGCACCACTGGGTGTCTTCCACACAAAGGTGCACAAATAACAAAGGTTTGTAATGCAATTGAAGTTGTTAATGTTGTGAATTGAATATTTGGCAAAATATGTAAATATACTCATTAATATTCATAAATATACAAATAACATTTACATTCACATCATACCAGCCACCATACACTATACCAAGTTTGAAGCTGAATTGTTATTGCATTTAAGGTTGGTCCGAACCATGGAACATTTTAGCCGTTTAATTTCTAAATTGTTGATCTAAAGTGTATAAAAGTATACATATTTCGAATGCTCAATTTTGGAGAAAATCATCAAAAACCGTGATTTTTACTCAAAAATTTACGTAAACCGTAACTTGTTTTTTCAGTAAAAAAAAATTTCTTATCTAGATTTCCAAAAACTAGGTATCTTAAACAAAAAATTTTGATCATCTTTTAGAAATATTCGATAAAAATGGTTGAAATTTGACACTTTCAGCCTAATTTAGGCAATACTGGTGTTTATATTTGATGGAAATTAAAAAAAAATGAAAAACCAGCTCCTAGAGGAAAAGGAGCTGTACATGATAAGACCAAAATCTTACCTTTATTTTCTATAATGAATCTGCTAGCTTTAACGAAAAATTGAAAACATGCACGAAAATGAACACGTTTTAAATCCCTGTTTTATATCAAAGGTGGCAGTAGACAGCAATCAAACAACCCATGTTTTCAAATGTGATTATCTTGATTCCTGTAATTTGCGCAGCTCGTAGTCATAATTAAGATACACCTTCCGCGCACGTTTTACGAAAATCCAAGGAATGTTTTCCATAAAAAGAGGAATAATTGTGACTGTACACTACGAATCAGCCGTAAAGTCGGCCCGGGTCAATTTCGTTTTATTTAGTGTTTAGAAAATATATATCATAACCAAGTCACTTGTGATCAAGCTGTCAGCCCAGATGGCGAAAGCTGAAGTAGTGAGTACTTTTTCAATGGATTTGTCAGGCAAAAATGTTTGAGTTATCTACAATCCTACAAATGCATATATTTACTGATATATCATAAGCTTTAAAAATGGTATATCATTTGACTTCAAACGATATCCAGAAGCGGGGTAACGCTTTGTTGAACTCTGCTCCTTCAACAAAATGGTACCTTTTTTTCTTTTCTACATGTGTCTTTTTTTTCCACATTGCTGGTAATAAATGTCAAACAGTCATAATTGGTGGTCATTTCAAATCATCCCCAAGTCAACAAGATTCAGGAATATCCTGTTATTGTTAATTGTTGGTTATACATACCTAGACTAAATACAATGCTTTGTAACTCTCCACTTGAACAGGATTTAGCCAAAGCAAATAAAGACTGGAGCTATTAAGGATTCTATAGAAATAGGTAGAAGACTATTATCCTCTTCAGCAATAGGATTATTGATTGGTATTTAAATGGTGTTTGACTCGCACTATCAAAGGAGGAATGTGTTGCACCAAATTGAGGTACATATGAATACGACCTTTACACTTATATTTTACATCAGAACTCAGAATACAATTTGCTGAATTTACGGCTCATTCGTAATGTACGGTCACAATTGTTTGTTACGCCGTATGAAATTTCTGGCCGGCCATGTTTTCGATCATGTTTTGTTGCGAGGCTCCGCACGAGATACACAGTCAGGGTGAAGCGCACAGGGAAACGCACCATGCTTGTTGCATTTTTGCGTCGGGTGTGAGGCAAAAATATGCACTCATTAGCAACGAGATTAGCAAGATTTCCCACCATTGACCATGTGTAAGATTGTGAAAGAGTGAAACATCATAATTAAAAATTGATAGAAATTTGGTAAAAAATTAAAAAGCCCAAAATATTTCAGTTCAAACTTTTATAAGTAACAGACTAAATATAGAATTCAAGAATCCTGGAATTCTGCATTTTTAAAACATGCCATGGTTCAGACCAACCTTGAGCTGCAGAGTGGGTTAATAAAAATAGAGACCAAACATTTAAAAAAGCTCATAAATATTCATAAATATGCAAATAACAAGACACAAAACTATACAGCACATAAGGCCAACATATATCCAAGTCCCATTCCAAGTTGAATTATTATAATGATTAAGCTGCAGCGTGGATTAATGAAAATGTAGGCAAAATATGCAATAAGCTTGATTGCGTTGATGATACTCAGTGGATTAATCAACTTGCTTCCACCCGGTCAGCCACAGAAACAACCAGCTTAAGCATTTCCACAAAATAAAAAAAGTTCATATCCAGACCACAATTTCATTGGACATTAAATTTGTGAGTTACACATAGCATAGGGGTTGGGCTGTCAACAGCACAAAATTACAAATTTGATGATATCTTTGTGTCAAATTACAAATCATTACGCATGACAAAATCATTACAAACCTTTTAGTAAGGGGGCAAGAGTGTGGATCACAAGATGCCCTTAATAAATATTAAATAGCTCTTAACATTCTTACTAATATCATGTTCCTTCATGTCTCTGTAGTGTGTCAAGGCATCTGTTAGAAGATCAATCCTGTGGGCAGGTGTCATTTCTTTTGTCATGGCACTGAATGGGCGAAGATAAGCCCACAATCTCTCCATACCTTCTCCATCGGTTAGACCACACCCGCTCACCCATTTTGTGCTGAACAAAACCTAAATAAATCATAATTAGGCACACATAGACATTTTTATTTTGTTGCTAACTATAGATAAATACAAGCAGGTATATAGGTAAATGGATACGTACATTGTAAAGCTACAATACCAGGGCACATAATCATATGATACTTTGACATTAAATATTACTCCCAAATATAATCATTTTTGAGGATTGCAAAGTTTGACTTCTTAGTAAAATAATGCGATTTATCTGTTCTATAAAAGGCAGGTACAAGGATACTGCATACAGAAATTATGGATGATCTACTCTATCTTTCTATTGACACCAAAATATGCACTAACAAAATCAGTACGCATACAATGACATTTAGCTGAAAAGTGTAACATGAGTTACGTTGTTAATGTGTTTCAATAATTTTCTGGAAATGTTCACCTTAATTTTGGCATGTTCTGACAAGACTCCATTTAGTAATGCATCCTACCTCTTTGTGATTAACCAAAATCAGTCCGAAGTTGGAAATATTAATTTTGAGATAGCCAAACAAAGGAAATATTTCTTTTGTTTCCTCTTGTTTTGGAAACAATTAAATTGCTCATATCTTTTGAACTGATTGTTTAATTTCAATGTTACTATCCTACTAGAAACTGAAAATTGAATATGACCGACTTCAGACTAGTTTTGCTTGATCACACCACATATGGGGATGATTCTATTAGAAATCTAAAAATGCTGTAAGTTGGGAAAGTCAAACGTTTGTTTTATGGAAAAATCTATGAATCTTCCATTATCAGGAGCTCTCATAATAAAACATACAGCTATTTGCAGTATATCAAGTGATCATGAAATCAAATTACTAAGAAGTTTTATATTTTGCTTACATACATGTACTTGTACATACCTGGCAAGCTGCACTATGACCATAAGCATGCCAACATGGCAAAACAAGCTCCACAGCCTCTGCTATATCAGCCTGCTTTGTTTTCTGAAATACAATGTAACAAAATAGTGATAATGTTACGACTGTAGCATAACAAATTTTTGATCTGCTAAAATCAACCATTCAAATGTGAATTCAGCATCAAAGTGGCTACGTAGTTCTCTTGTTTACCGGATAACACCATTTTAATTTGTTATGCCTTCGAGTGCCATATATTTTGTGTGGTGATTGTTTCGATCGTGGTTCATTTCTCAAGCGAGTGATCCTGTTGACATAGTAACATGACGTAACTTCACTGATGAATTATCTTTAATGTTAATTTCCGTGGTATTACAGTCTTACAATTTTATCATTAATTTGTCAAAGTCAAAAGGTAGGAAATGTCTGACACCAAATAACTGTCTTCACACTTGTTCTACAAAATTATACAGGGTGTATCAAAATAGAGTATGCACTTTGAAAAATGCCACTAGGTTAGGCCCAGAAAAATTGTTTGTTTGCCCTTTCCAGAACGACCAAAAAACGATGAAAATCTGGGGTCACATTTTTATTTTTTCCTTCTATAACCTCGAAAAAATCCGTAACTTTTCCCAAAAAAAAATCATTAAAAATAATTCTTACTTTTCTAAGATATTATTGAACGTTTTACGAGCTGAAAAGTGTTTCAAAAATCGCTGTACATCGTTTTCGTACAAACGCTATAAAGATTCCGGTTGGCTAATTGGTGACGACCTGTATATAGCCCTGCTTACAACAACATGGAGACTTGCGTGTCGGGCCTAATAAGCAGCAGTAAAACCGTCCAGTTTGGTTGCTTCCATCTTTCTAAAAGGCACGCTTGCTTCATTCTTTGACCAGTATAATGACCGATATGATTTTGTATCGGCGCATGTTGCTGTAGGACCCAATGGGCCATGGCAAGCGTGGCTGGAATTGTCTGTATTTTGTTTTGGAAACAAATGTTGGACTTTAACATCCCCGTTTACATCATATTTAAAAAATACCCCTTGGTTTTTTTTTCAAGAAAGGGCAAACAAACTTTAAATAGTATGAGGTATTTGATCAAAATGCCATAGTTGATAGCTGAATCAACATCTTGTCCTCCCACAACTGTAAAATTACTGGCGTGTGATTATCATTACAGGATTTGGTGGCTATTTTTTTAGTCATATCATTTAAGATTAAAGCAACATGAAAATCACATGTTCAACCACTTCTTTACAGTAATTGACAGTCCTAGTCTTCCACATGGCCACCAAGGCATTGCCACCATTCTTCTGTATGCAGATATCAGCTCTCTTCAACACAGCATTTACATCACATCTTATTGTGTCTCTGGAGTTCATCAAGGTCTGCATGAGGACTTGTGAAAACCTTAATTTCAAATAGCCCATATGAAAAAAAAACAGGTGTAAAATCAGAAGATCGTAGTGGCCATTCCAGTTGGTGCTTCACAGCAATCACACAATTGTGAATCAATTCTAGAGGGTGTTCTGTCAATTACTGTAAAGAAAGCACTTGTGAAACTGATTTTCATGTTATTATAATTGACTTTGCGCGAAGTTCTTCATTTTTACATGACTCATAAAAATCGCCAATGAGTCCTTATGGTCATACGCCAGTAATTTTTCAGTTATGGGAGGACAAGATGTTGATTCAGCTGTCAACTATATCACTTTGACCAAATACTTCATACTTTTAAAACTAGTGGCATTTTACAGTGTACACTTTATTATGAAACACCATGTACTTTTGAGAGATCAGGAAGAGAAGGGGCGCTACCATGAACATAGAGGAATCCATCAAAACAACCAACAGGGAAAAATTAACTAGCAAACAAAACAAAACAAAAAAAAACAAAAAACACTACGTCAATCACCAAGAAATCAATAGTATTAGATGACCATTCCTCAGTAGCAGTCTTAAAAGGGCATTTCGTGATCCACAGCCTCATCCCCCACTTTTCTCAAAAAAAGTTGAGATTTTTATATCACTGGAATACTCTGGCTACATAATGTTTATGTACAAAATATTTCTTGCAGATTAATTCGTTTAGCAAAGATATCGCGAAATTTGAATTTCGTTCTGGTGCACCAGAACGAAATTACAACGTATTGTCTATGGAGCAGTGTAATAATACACATAATCATGCATAACTCGCAAAGCATAAAATCGGAATCAACTGAAATTTTGGGAATATGCTTTTTTCGTGGATATGTACTGAAAAATGTCATAAAAAGAGGATGCTAGGATCACGAAATACTCCTTTAATTCAGTGTTGATAAAGATATTGAGTGGTAATTGAAACATACACCGTTAGTACATTTATTTGATCATAAATAAGAACCTTTTGATTAACCATGTTCTAATAATGATACATGTAGTCATCTCTGGTTCATACATACTCACAATATAACGACGTTTCTGATTGGATTTGGGCCCTTTTTTGCTGGTCATAGATTCCGTTTATGACCAGTACGCAGGGCATAAACAAGCTGCGTCATGCAGCGTTGGAACCCAATTAACACGATCTACGATTTGCTAGTGTTGCATACTGCGCACATGTCACAGCGCCCATCTCACGCGGAGCGCTAAAAGATAACGCATATCGCGTTGACTCCCAGCAGTTGACCTCATGAGCCGAGCTGCTTCCTGCAAGTATGCCTACTCATTTTCTTCCAATTTATGAAGGAAAATGGTATGGAAATGTTATTTAAACTTGTAAACCCTTATTATTTTCATCTGTATTGGATTGCTGAGAATGTTGGGTACATTGTATGTATATATGAACGGGGTTCATTCATAGGATTGAGGGCATGTTCGCTGTTTATGCCCTCGGCTCACGCCTCGTGCATAAACAGTGATCATGCCCTCAATCCTATGAATGAACCCCTAATTAACAGTCACTTTTTATGATAAATTTTTGTTTTGCCCCTGTCAGGATTATACCAGGGAAATAAGCATAACACTTTTTGTCATGTAAATCACTATCTCACAATGACGCAACATAACCATGTAAAATATATGGACCCCAATGGTATTAATTTCAGATTCTAATATTCCACTTACCAGGAGGTGACTATGAATCTTGCATGCTATGTCATACACAATAACAAGTTCTGAGCTAGGGTTGTCTTCAATCAGTTTTTTTATCAACAAGATTGGATATGCATACCTGTATGGATTAAAAAATCAATAAACAGGAGAATAGGAAGATAGTCTGGATTTGACACTGTTAGCTATAAATAACAATTCAAACATACCTAAACTCACTTGAGCACATAGCTAGACTTGGATTTGGGTCATTATTGTATTCTAGGGTCCAATAGTGTGACACAGTCAAAATTTCAAAATTGAATATTAATGTCAAAAGTTAGCTTAAATTGAGTGGAATTATATACTCTTTCAAATTCTGCAAAATATTTTCAGCGATGATTGCCCAGAAATCTGTACGAAGCACATAACTGTGGAGAAATCACTCTAAAATGTCGCGCATAACCGGACACCAAACATGTTTTAACCCCTGCTAAACAAAAATATAAATGCCAAAATGGCTAAAAAGTTGCAAGTTAAATGTGGTTTAGGAGCTTTTATAATGTAAAAATAAAATAACATTATAAGAAGTTGCTGTAACCTTCAAAACAGCATATTTGCATTTTGGTCAAAATACATGGTCAAAAATTGACCCAAAAGTTAATTATTGGGCCTGTTTTGTACAATTGCTGTCAGTTTAGATTAAAAGTTGCCATTTTTATGTGGGGCCAGCACAAGTGTGGCATAATAGATAAATGGATGACTTTCTATAACATCAATTTTGTGCACATGAGAGAATTTAAGGTGCCCAGTGGTGTCGCGCATAACTGGACACCAAATCATTTGGTGTCCAGTTATGACTGACAATAACAAGCTATCTGTAATTATGTCATACTTTGAAAAGTGTATTTGACCTGCAAATTTATCTAAACATATCACACTGTTGTTTTAAGTATTCATTGTTTATCAGATACCCAATTTTTAAAAATTATGACATATTATTCATTTTCATGTGTCGGTCATAACTCGTGTCCAGTTTGTTAATTACAATATCCAGCTTTAACTTTAATTCAACTTATTTTGCAATTTCCATTTGTCAGTCATATATTTAAACATGTCATAATATATCATTTGAAGTATTTGTTGTTTACAAATTACCCCATTTTCAAAAAATATAGCACATTTTGCATTTTTACATGTCGGTCATAACGTCAGCATAACGCGGACACCAAAATATGTACTTTTGCGTAAGCGCTGTCTTTGTTAACAGATGTTTTGTCTCTAACATTTCTTTCATAATACAATTTTAGTATACATCCTATTCACTCAATAAGACCACAAAAAATAAGCAATGGTCACATATAAATGAAACTACATGTAACAGGCAACCAGATGTAGATGATCTTTTTTGTCACAAGTGGTGTCCATGATTTTCGAGACCTTACATGTAATAAAAATTAAAAATAGCTGTTAACAATTTCTTTTTTGAAAGTTTTTAGTAATAACCCACTTGTTTTGTATAAAAAATTACAAATAGGCCAAATACCTGTTACAGTTTTCAAAATTCAGGGCAAATTATGTGTCGGTCATAATCGGACACCATTGGACCCCAGAATACAATATGACCCATTTAGTTTTACATAACTATTGCAAACAAAAATCAGTATCGAATTTCCATCCAAACAAACAGACAGACATATACATTTAGAAAAAAAGAGTAATTATTAGTATTAATGTAATAGTCATCCAGACTAAACAAAAAGTTCTGTATAGACCACTTGACATGTGACGTCATTGCCCGGCAGTATGCGCACGCATTATGGTACTTTCCATTGTTCTTTGCCCTGCAGTGTGCGTGCGCATCGTAGTCTGCTCAGGGCATGTGTATTTTAAATCTCCCACCACATTTTATATAGTACAAGAAAGCCAGTGAAGCGGTTCGTTTGAGCATATCGACAGACCAATCCCTCGCCTTTGTTGATAAACAATAATGTAAAGTGGTCTATACCTGGTAGGCATACAATGTGTGCCTAAATATAGACGGATACAAACTGCATCAATCATTGTAAAACCCCAATGTGTATCTAACATTTTATAGACCACACTAACAATTGGGAATATTTCTTGAATGGTAACAATTCACTATTTTATATTTTGTAACAAAACTGTGGCTGTGTATGCTGTATTGCAGAGGGCACAGTGACTCAGCAGTACCGGTTCTGCCTCGCAGTCGAAGGATAGCAGGTTCATGAGCTCTGTCGGTGTCATAGTGTTGTGTACTTGGGCAGGGTGCTTTACCTCATTTGCCTCTTTCTACCCATGGGTGAAATAGGGAGCTGTTATGAATATTGTCCATTGTGTACCTCCCAAAGGTATGAGCATGCCTTGAGCATTGTATGGCAGCTGACATATTCTAACAACAGTGGAATAAATGCAAAGCACTTTGATAAACATCAGAGGCGTTGCATAAATGCCAACAATTATTTATATTATTACTTATCACATATATGTGACCCCTCGGCACAACTGAGCCCGAAGTCGCCAATCATCATTTTTGAGATATTCAACCAAAATATTCTGCTTGAAATTAGCTTTAAAATGATGTATATCATGTCTATAGTACTTGACATTTAAGTAGTGAAAATCAATACAACAGTCAATAAATCCTTTGTTTCCTATTGTTTTTATTGTTAAAGGCCCTTTCAGTGATTTCACAGGAACATTAAAAAAATGGAAATTTGTCAGAGTTGCTTAGAAATAAAGAATAAGTCTACAGAATTTCATTAAACCACTTTTCCCCTGAATACATCGACAAATTAGTCAAAAACAGAAGTTTTAGAAAGGTTTTCTACTTCAACTCAGATCGACTCGAGAAAATCGAGATTTTCAGACAGTGCGCCACCAATGTTCGACTGGAAAACTTCCTAGTCCAGTGTTTCTAACACGGGGAAGTAGAGTCTAAATTGATTTAAAACAGGCGCTTAATTTTTGTAGTAGAAAACAAAATAAGCAATTAAACATGTTAAAGGTCACCGAGGCAAACTAACGGTCAATTCAAATATGAAAAACAGTTAAAATTGTGTATTTTGTTTAAAATAGTAGCTACTGATGTAATAAGTAGTAGAAACAATACGTTAACGCGTGTTGGTGCGTGGAGAGTGAGCTTCTTTTCGATCTAAAGTCGGACTTTTTGTACTGTCAGTATCAAAAGTCCAGAATCATGCAAATGCTTTATTTTGTCTAAAATACATGCTTTCGACCGAACCACTAGCAGGCTATGTTAGCACATCTATGCCAATTACAAAGGTACCAAAATCTGAATTTTGATGATTTTTACGATCGTCGGATGAGCAAATCACTGAATGGGCCTTTAAGTTCAATGGAGCATATCTCAATAGTGGCACTGGCGACATCCGGGCTAAGTTGTGCTGAGGGGTCACATATGAGAATTGAAATCCTTGTTCTTATATTATATTGCATTAATGTACCTTGTCCGTTAACAATCTTTGGTCTCTCACAAATGAATTATAAAACCACAGATTGATGGCTGATTCCATACTGAAAGAGACTTTCAAACATTTTAAGAAATTTAACGAATGTTCAGTCTTTGTTTTATTCTAACTTTGTTTCAAATTTAATAATGATTTAACACGATATCCTCATATCATGTTTATCTCTCAAAAAACCATGCCCAAAAACCAGAATGGATAATATGAAGTATGCATCACACACTAGACCAATAACTAATTTCATTACGATGTACACATACCATGCATAGGCAGATACGCCAGAAAAAATAACTGCCTATGCAGGGACTTACATGTAAACCAGAGAAGATGGAAGGAAGAGGAGGTTGATCCAGCTATACTCAAACAAAATATGTGTGAGACCGCCCATTCAAAGTAAATGATAAATCACCCTATTTAGCCGCTTGACAATAGAATACTACAATGGGGTTTGAACCCGGAATGGGCAGGATACATGCAACTACTTTTAGGGATAGGTCAGTGATTGCATGTCATCGTACCATGCATTATGCATACCATACATGCAGGTCCTGTCATCCAGTCAGATTTCAGATAAAATATGACTGAAGTTCCATTAAAAATTATAATTTTCGTCGCTTGCTGTCACTTTCAGCCTCTATCATTTGTGATACAGAATGTTTTCAATTATCAGAATATCTTTATTAGGTTTACAGGAAATGACCGGAAAATACATCCCATCCAAAGCATCAGGTCCTTAATACACACGTTTCATACTTTTCAACAATTCTTGAGTGCAAATCGGTCAACCGTGAGCGGTCTCACACATCGCATCAAAGGCTACTGCAAGCTGATGTCCAACTACTTGAGAACAAAGGACTATGAATAGGTGTAACCGGATTATCTCGGGTATATAATTCCGTTCTTTTCCTTACATCTTCTCTGCTTAAATCCAGACCCTCGTATGATGCATGCATATTTGTTTTGTGGTTGGCGGATAACAAGTGTCGGTGACAAGCATGGTTCTATGAGCATCCATGGTAATCAATTGTAAATCAACTCCTGAATGCTACAATGTCTTACATAAATATAATGAAACATACCTTTCTCCATGTTCCATGTTTAGAAAAAGGCGTGGAATACCATGTCTGCACGCAGACCCAAATACTCCTGTCTTGTCAAGGCGCTGTACCGGTTCTTGCTCCTGACATTGTCACCGCTTGAAAATGATGACAGTCCTGCGAAAAGAAATTAAAATCCAATCTTGACATTACCTCCATGACGGTTAGAGACCATGCAACATGAAATTATAATAAAACAACACAAAAGAAACAAAAAATATTAAATTTCATTTCATTCATATTTTATTTTCATCAAATCACATGTGATACTTGCAGCTCAACAAAGTAATAAGAAACAAGAATATTAAATACAATCAAGAATCAATGGTATAAATAAATATCAATATATTTAAATGTTCATTTTAATTCATTCAGCAAGCTTTATTATACACGAGACAAGTATACACATACAATAACACAGTAGTTTAATTAAAATAAACACTTGCATTTTATAACCTAGACATAAGGATACTCGACTAGCGAGGCCTTGGCAAGGGAAATAATGAGTACATGGAGCGCAAAGACATCAGGACTCAGAGGATGGAGCACAGAAGACTTGAAAGCAGAAAAGATGGATCAAACGCACTCAACTCCTCCGCGCCACAATCACAAACGCACCTGATGTCCACGGGCTCAAGGCACTTGGTTAAAATACAATGAGAAGCTGTGGAAATGCATCTAACAGGCAAAAATATGATTACAATTTAAAAATATCTGGTTCCTGCCAGGTGGGTTCGAATTTAGAACAGAATATCGTCAGCCTGCTACGCTAAATGCTTAAGTCATTTTTACATGTTTCTCATTTGCAATTTTGATCTTCTGAGTAATAAACCCATAGTTCATCAAATTTCCAGCCGCATTCTTCATTAACTTGTGGAATACATCTCTTCAAATTCTCAGGTAAAATATATCCTCTATACTTCCTACTTCCAGAGCAAGGAAATCAACAGTGAGCCCTTTATCTTTCGAAGCGGACACAAGGCCGGCATACTTGTTTTCCTTCCTCATGTGGGTGCTAACAATGTTGGGCCCTAAAGGAACTGTAAGCTTGATAAGAAAGATTTTCTTAAGATTTGGCCAAAACATCACAAGGTCTGGAAGCTGAGAGGAAGGCAGCATTTCTTGAGGGATGGGCGTGATGACTGTTTGCCAAGGATGATCTGGGAGGTCTACATAGACGCCAGAGGAGGCTTAAAGGCATTCCTACAATGCACTATGATTGGGAAATTTGATCAATATAACCTAATTTTAAAGGCAAAGTCCCCATTGCCACACACACAAAATGTTAATTTTAAAACTGCAGCCAACAAGCTAATAGTTGAGACTTAATTAGGACTGATATTTGATTTTCTTACAGGAAACATTCATATTGTCCCACTGCATTAATTTTATTCCTAAGTCTCGATGTTATGAATGTTAAATAATAGGATGAAAACACCAGATATTTGCACACAATTCCAATGCAAGGCATGATCAACTGTACCACATGTGTACAAAAGCCAGACATACAAGGTCAGAAACCCCATTGAGTTGTGGGAATGTCTTTAAACATCCTCTGCATAGACGCTAGGCATATAGACCCTCCCTCGGGTCCATGGAGAACGACTGGTAATGTAGATTACATAGCATTAAAAATCAACCCAATACATGGACCCTCCCAGTCTGTAAGCAATTTGCCTTCCAGCTCCCAGCATTTTGTGGGAGTTCACTTACCCATCCTGGGTCAGGCGCACTTTCTACATATCACGTCCGTGTTCTCACTACACCGGGCACTACATTAACGTTTGTGTAAGCGACTAAAACAACGATATTGTATCCGACCATTCAATGCAGCTTGGCAGCGCGGGGATATTTGAAGAGGCTTCCCTAGCTAAATAATGTGCAAACATTTGCAAACCGCACGGGATAATATACGCAATATGGACAAAATGCCTAAGTCCGAGATGAGTGGTTGCCTTTTATTATTGCGCGTACCATGGTTCTATCAGACGCGTGCCAGTTGAGCTCAATATACCTCTCAGTTGTTGACAAGTGTCCCATCCGATCTTGCGTCACATCCCGCGGCATAGCTTTGTGCTACCATATTTGAATTGAAACTGGGGCGGGCCGTTTGTAATTGACATCGGAATCACCGTGCTTCGTTGAATGATTATTTGGAAGGGAGATCTCCAACAGATTGGACCAGTCAAGGAATCAGCGCTCAATGGACTTTCGCGTTCACTTATAATATGAGTATATTTCTATATTGCTGCATGGTTGACTGTATGTGTAATCAGTGGCGTCAATTTGTGGATGAAGAGGAATGGTTTTTGACATTGAGGAAAATAAGGGGGGGGTACAGGACTTTGGGATTTTTTTCATAGGGCATTATGTAATTATTTATTGTTACATGTACATTATCCAGAGATGGAACCGAACCGAGACTGGGAGCCAGTCTACTAGGCATAGTGTCGCCTGAACCTTTGCAGACGTTGGAGAGAAAGAATAACACGGAATCATGTCTCCAAGTATATCGACCTTGCTTCAACATATCCTGGCAGGAGTTGAGAATGTGACTCACAGTTTGCTTATTGCCACAAAGAGGGCACTTATCATTAAAACAGGACCGTTGACGCCACCTACATAGATGTAAATGTTGCATATTATATCAATATATTTAAATGTTACATTTTGATATAAAATGTGGACAAATAATTGTGAGTATTCGTCCGAGTATAGTCCCATGTTCGAGTATAGTCCCACCCCCATTTTTGAAAAATTCCAGAAATTGTAAAAAAAAAATTAAGTTTTTTTTTTTTTTGGTTTTGCAGTGTCCCTGGACCTAGACCTAGATGCTGATCTGTGATGCTAGGATCATCCATAAAAAACCTAAAAAAAAATGGCACAAGGTTTTGTGTTTTTAATATGAAAAATTATCATTTGTATTCATGTCATGAACGTTTGGACAGTATTTATTGTGGGACATTAGAGCACATCAGACATATCGAATTGCATTCTGAATAGGAAGAATGTCTTTCTGATATCAAATAATTTTAATTTTGTGAAATTCACGATATAATACAAATTTTATGACAAATTATTAAAATTTGATATTTTTCACGTTTTTTTTAGTTCAACCATGAATGACCCTATCATCTAGGTCTATGTCCAGGGACACTCCAAAACCGAAAAAACAACTTAATAACAAACAACTAATACTAATGAAATTAATTTACATAAAACAGAATAAACAAAACATACCGCATCATGATCTTTACTGCTCTTGTGAGGATCATACTGGGATACAAACTCGTTCACTTCTACATCACTTAAAAACATCTTGTTCCCATGTTTGGGTTCCTCAAAGCTTTTCCCAGCATTTACCTTGCGGACCAACCCAAAATTGGCATCCAGTGAGATGAATATCTTTCCATCAACCTGAACAAACAAAACAGCATGCATTAAGTACTTTTGAGCACCAAATTGTATCTGACCATGGCCCATTTGTCAAAGTAAAATTAGCTTAGTTTAATAGATATACAAGTATGTGTAATGTCAATCACATTCAAGCCGACTGAGGGAAGATCCAAAATCCCAAAATCGAAATGCCAAAATGATAGAATGGCAACAAACAGAGAAAACAAATCAACTGCAAGCTTCATAACAACTTCTTTTAGCTCCCTCACAAACATTGTAGCACACACATATTAATTATGACAAGATTATGACCAGATTTTTTCTCATAACCATAGTGAAATTTTAGGTGTATAGTTATAGAATGCATTGAATGTCCATTTAGATGATATGAATGAAAGTAGTATCATCATCCCCATGATGGGATATCACACTGTTCTATGGGCAGTTGTGAAACACATTTCTGCTTCTAACATCAAGACCTTGCGGGCAATTTTAACTAAAACTATAAAGATCCTTCAAGATCCTGCAAGGATCGAAAGTTCGGGCCCCTAAGTACTTTTACTAAGCAGGCTATTTTTGTGGATAAGTAGTTTCAAACAGCTCGCTTTTTAACTTTTGAATCTGATAATTTTGTGCAGGCCTCGATGTGAATGCAAAACACATTTTGAAAAGTCTGACCATGGCTCTTGTAGTGGTGTAATAAGGGTTTTAATTAAATTAAAACAATGTGATATGATCAGAGTAGTAAGTTTATTGTTACTAATGTTGAATTTGAGTTATTGGTGAAAAGGACTCTTTTTTTGTTAGCAACTAATGAAATGCTTAACTTTATAACAAAAAGCATCATGGTTCACATTAAATTGTAGCACTTTAAATGGATGGTGATTATGGATAAAATCAAATATTTTCAACAAAGGACTAATATGCAAAAATGTGGTATACCTTTGGACAGGCAGGACAACACTGATCATCACCAGCAGGTATGATATCATCCAGGGTCCTGGTTTTATACAAGTAGTGTCGAAATTCTTCATACGTTTCTAGCGTCAACTGCTTGTATATGCTGTTGTACTGTTGGTAAATCATATTAAAATGAAAGTAACAGTCTCTAACACCGGCATTACTATGTGTACGAAATGCAGTCCCGACAAACACAAAACGTTTTCAACATCATTCGCAAAAGGTTATAAAAGGTTGTTAGAAAAAGGTTAAATGTCGGGTTCTATAAAGGGTATATTAAGAGTATAAAAGCGTTTTCATAACCTTAAAACACATTTTTGATAATCTACTAAAGATCGGGTTATATAAAGGTTATATAAGAACGTTTTAATAACATTCCAAAACATTCTTGAAAACTTGATACAAAACATTCTAAACAGAATGTTATTTTGTGGTTGAAAAAATATTTTAAATGTTATTAAAAGGTTTTGAAAAAAGGTTTTGAAAAAACATTTTAAGAACATTTCTGTGTTTGCTGGGTTCAAATAATGTTATTTAAGTATTGACACAATATTTGGCAAAATTGTTTGCAAAAATAGTTTACAATAACATTTTTTGAAAACATTTCAAAATATTGTTGCAGTGTGTTTTCATACAAAACGTTTTAAAACGTTATCATGACCTTTACATAACCCGACATTTTAATGTTATTAAAACGTTTTTACCTAAACCAAAAGCCAAAATATAACTTATTTAAAATGTTTTTAAAACGTTTTTGTGTTTGCTGGGGTATTACAAACAGCGCACTGTGCTATAGTGAGGAGAACAAAAGATGTTCATAATTTGATTAATCAAGAAATCATGTCCAAGGGGAGCCATCCTAAAGCCGTATAAGCTGGTAAAAATTCAAGAGCTTCCAGAAGTGTTGCCCTCTGGAGCCCACTAGGGAGTTGCCCCATGGAAAACAGAATACCTAAAGCAAACCCTGTGAACTCTGCTTTCATACATGTATAAAGTTACTTTAAATGAATGACCATTACCATGTTCATTATTTTAACCGCCCATGACACTTAACCTTGTGAGGGCGCTTATTTTTACATTGTATATACATATTTTATAATGAAGGTATCAGTTACGTACATTCACCCCTGTATATCCTGAATCCTAAAAGCTGCATCTTTTATCTCGAATTTAAGAACTCATTTGTTGAAATTGATCGAGACACAACAATCCAAAAACACCAGGAAGATACACATTTTTGCCACATTTCCATTGATTTGTACACAAAGCGTTCGCGAACATGAGAACTAGTGCTGTGTTGCATTGATTAGTACGAAAAACTAGTGTCGTGCTTTCATCGATTAGAACACAAAAGTGCAACTTTTTATTTCATATCTTCATTAGATTTTGGATCACAGCTGTTTCTTTAATTCTCAACCAATTTCAACAAATAAGTTCTTAAATCAGAGCTAAGGAGTACAGGCATTGGCTGCTTGTTATAATTTTGACACATTTGTCTTTTTTTAGGATATACACTGTACAGGGGTGAACACAACTGCTACCTTAATTCTTTTGCTTACAGTAGTTGGATCCACAAATTGATGGTGGCTCATGTGTGCAATATTTGCTGGTTGGGTGCTTATACATGTAGAGACATGTGTGGTTAGTGGAACAAGTATGGTACATTTGATTTACAGATTGTTGCTAACACTAGAAACCCACAAAGGCGAGAAAGTACCCATTTTTGGCGATAAAAGGCGAGGTGTGGCGATAAAGGGCGAGGAAAGGCGAGGTAGCCTATAAAAAAGGGCGAGGAATGGCGAGGTTGAGATAATTAAATTAAGTCTTGCTCAGATCCTGGGCAAGTATGGCGAGGAATGGCGAGGAATGGCGAGGAAAGGCGAGAAAGGGCGAGGAAAGGCGAGGTAAATCCAGTGAGATTTAGCTCACCCAGACTTTCTGTCTAGAAGATAAGTGGCACCCACTTATCACTATTATTACATTGTTGACTTAAGCTGGTCATTAATTTCTGGCCTCTCTGGCATGCTTATTGATTGGAAATGGTCATGGTTGGTGAACATGAGAATGGAGAAATTACAACATTTAATATTTTGTCTTTTGAAATACTAAAATCACAACATGCATATATTTTATGTCATGATTTGAGGTTAGTTGATGTGCTATTTTAAGTTTATGCTGTTAGAAACTGAAATACAATGAAGTATTTCTGAAATTGTATTTTGCCTCTATGTCCAAACATGGTATATATGGATGGGGTCTTTTTTTTCAAAATGTTCTCAATTTGTTTTGTTTTTGGAAAATAGCCCATAGCCCAATTTTGCCCCACTGTAGCCAAAGTTTTTGAATTTATCCCAAAATGTGGGGGAAAGTAAGACAATTTGTGTTAAATTTGGCCAAAAAGTATGACTTTGGATTTATCGATTGGTCCAAATTCCTTGAAAAATTGGTGTATTGATTGGTCCACTTTTAAATTATCAGCATCACAGCCCTACCCAACCAAACTTAAGTATGCACCCAAGGTTTTGTGACTGCTAATGAAAAGTGTGTTATGTAATTTAAATAGAGACCATAGCATTTGCAATAAATTTAACAAAAAAACAACCATGTTATTCCCTAGGGTCTATGTGGTAAAAATTGATTGTACTTTAACAACTAGTAAAAAAACTAAAAAAATAGAAAACAAAAGCTTAAGATCTAATTAAATAAATGATACTTGCACTTGTTTACAATTAGGGGTAATACTAAAGTAAAACCTCAAAGGAAAACAAACAAATAACTTGGGCCTGCAGATCACCATTTCCGACTTGGCAGTTTAATAAATTTACGAATGAAATGTTAAAACAAGTACATTTTTACTACAGTGCTTCTCTTTTGATTAGATTTTTTGCTCAGAATGTATCTTCAAACAAATTACTGCCTTGCTAGTTTATAGGCTTACACCATGTCATGTATACCATCTTCTTTGGATGGCTCATATTTGTTTTATTATATTTCAAGTTACAGCGTAAACACTTGAGATTTTATTCTTTCGATACAATTCAAAGATTATACTCTCATTTTTTTTAACTAATAATTCCAGATGAAATTGTTCAAAGATAATAAAAATTAAACACTTGGGTACATAATAGATCATTTGTGCCACAACTAATTTTGAATTGGTGTACATTGATTAAATCAAGAAATCAATGTATGCTCCATTCCATCTCACTTCACATGCTTAAAACTTTTACTGATTATTGATTGGTTTTTAAACCATCTATTATATTTCCATTATGCAAGCTAGCCTTGACTTGCCAAACCTTCATCAGTGCTAAGAAATAGTCACACTCCACACAGAACTTAATTTACATTACATTTCTTTTTATTCAATACCTCTTAAACAAGAATAAAAACAATAGTTGAGCAACAACATTTTACCCTAAACCAGAGAAGATCAGCCTAAACAAGACAAAAAACTGAGTGTGCAATAATGTACATTAGCTACACATTTCATGGGTCAACAAAAGTGCATCAAATTGTTGAAAAATATTATAAGGGACAACAACAAAATGGCCATTTCTATACAAAATAATTTACTAAATAACCAACAAGTACAAATAGGTAAATATTTATGATCATGATCATAAATGATAGTTCATGCTTATTTTTTTAAACATTACAAATGAATAGAAGTTTTACTTCTTAGTTTTGATGGCTATGATGCTAATTTCCCCTGCTGGCATTTGCATGAAAACTGGTTTCCGGATCTGGCAGCCTCACTTGCACGTATATAATAAGTATCAATACAGCATCGATCCTTCATCAGATTCAATCAATTCATTTGCATGCTTAAAATTTGTCTCAAAAATACTCAAATTGGGATTTTGATTATTTAAGGATATTTTGCTTCCCTGGGGGAGGGGTACTCAGTGCAAATGACCATACAGGGATGTGCCGCAAACATGGGTAGCATTTTCAGCCTTTTGGTATATCAATGACCCCTTTTTCTAGGCCAATTTTGGTATATGGATGTTTATGGGTCCTTTTTCAAAATGTTCTCAATTTTTTTGAAAAATAGCCAAATTTTGCCTGGATCACTGTAGCCAAAAATTGTAAAATTTCCCCAAAATTTAAGGGGAAAGTTGCAAAAATTAACACAAATTTCTTGAAAAATTGGTATATTGATGTGTCCACTTTCTATTCTAGCGGGCACGCCCTTACCCACACCGAAGTTGAGTACCCCGGGTTCTGGTCATCTACTCATCACCTACAAATGTATGGTCCCTTTAACACAGTAAATGCCCAATGATTTTATTTGCTGGCATAGTGCACCTTAGAATATATGATCGTTGTTGGGTCAACTGGCTCACGCTTTCTTTGTTACAAACCACTGATCGAAATGATCACAAGACAAAGCCTATGGCATATCATAGTTTGAAATAGGTATATTTATGAGCCTATGCTTGAACCAGTAACCAATGGATACTAACATGCACTAATTCAGCAAATTACTCATGCATGTTGAAATAAAAACAAAATGTCATTTAGTTCTTTGTTCATAGTATAAAATGCAGCATTGTGTGACTACACGAATCTCTGTTGATAGGCTTACCTATACTTTACAACATGTACAAAAAGAGGCATAATATAAAAATTACAAAAACGTGTCTTGTATTATTATGGACTGTATGTAAGCCTAAACATGGGTTTTAGTTGCAATAGAGTGTATGCACTACAACATTTCTCATGATGGAGCATCCTCATTTATGGGCCGTAATGTTGGCAAATCTAGTTTTGAGACTATAGTGCACTGAATATCTCAAAAACAATAGAAAACAAAAGGATTTCCCAACCTATTTTTTGATCTCTTACAAAAAAAGCAATTTAGAGGCATGAAATATATCATTGTAATTTTGTAAAGGTCATTTTAAAGGAGAATTTACCTATATTTCAAAAAGTGAGGATGCTGAAATTACAGCCCATGTTGTAGTAGACAATCTCAATTATGCTATTGATTGAATGATTTTATGAATTCTCTCAATTGAGTCATATTGCAACAGCTATACTGTTCTTACATGAAAACATGTTTAAGTATTTTGGCTATTTGCTCTTTTTCTCTTTGAAGGATTCTGTTCCCTTCTAATCTATACACAATAGTATTGGCAAATATTTTCTGTTTCAGTGGCTTACTAAAACGCATCCATGTGGTTAATGTTTCTCCATTTTGCTTGAAGTATGTAATGTTTACCTTCAAATGTCCTTTCTCCTTCTCTGCAGATTCAACCTGGGCAATATCAAATGTTGACTTCGACATACCCACTGCAATAAAGTCTCCTTTCTTAAATTCAACTTTTAAATCAGATGAGGTTTTCCAGACCGTCTCAACTTCTTTGTCGTCTGTGGTTTGGTTGGTGTCCCGGTTGGTTGGTTTGGGTTTCTGTCTTGGCTGTTCTTGGTTGGTCGTACCTGGTACTTCTACAGGTGTGGTCTGCTTGCTTGGTTTGGGTTTCTGTTTTGGCTGTTCTTGGTTGGTCGTACCTGGTACTTCTACAGGTGTGGTCTGCTTGGTTGGTTTGGGTTTCTGTCTTGGCTGTTCTTGGTTGGTCGTACCTGGTACTTCTACAGGTGTGGTCTGCTTGGTTGGTTTGGGTTTCTGTCTTGGCTGTTCTTGGTTGGTCGTACCTGGTACTTCTACAGGTGTGGTCTGCTTGGTTGGTTTGGGTTTCTGTCTTGGCTGTTCTTGGTTGGTCGTACCTGGTACTTCTACAGGTGTGGTCTGCTTGGTTGGTTTGGGTTTCTGTCTTGGCTGTTCTTGGTTGGTCGTACCTGGTACTTCTACAGGTGTGGTCTGCTTGGTTGGTTTGGGTTTCTGTCTTGGCTGTTCTTGGTTGGTTGTACCTGGCACTTGATTAATTGTCTTTCTCTTTGTTTGTTTTGCTTGCTGTGGTTCTGCAGTTTGCTTTCTGTGTAATAATAAAGATCATTAAGGAAATATTAAATGGCAACCAATATTCAACAATGAAAAATTATATTTACTGGGTAACTTTTCATAAGGACATTGTGGTTGGAAAGAAAATGAGCAACAGATTTAGGCACAGAATTGGGTAAAGTTTGATAGCCAAAAATTACCAATTACAAGGCCCACAGAAGTGTTATAACCTGTAAAAACAACAGGGATCAATGGGTTTAAAGAAGTGCGCTGATACACTGCGCACATACGTAGACACAATAAACCAAACAACCAATGTAGGTACAAAAAAGAGTCCAGTACAGCAGTGACAGTAATATAGTACAAACACATACTGGAACAAGTGATGAAAATAACTGTGTACAAAAGCAGACAAACTAAACCAACTGGTCAGAAAAAAAAACCTCTTGTTTCGAGCAGATAAACGGCTCTTCTTCAGGAACAGAAATATAAAATATAAAATCAAACATTGAAAAAGTACATGCTGTAGTTTAAGAACAATTTCAAATCAAATAGAACTCAGTAGCAAACAAGACAACAAACTCAGAGCAAAATAAGCTATGTCTTCATTCAATGAGAGTAAGTTCACTACCATTGTGGTAAATTCTGAAAACGACACAAAGGTCTAGTTGATTTTCAGAAAGTTTTGTAATTTTATTACACCAAATGGCAAAGGTAACCTTTTACTGGGAGATTCAATAATACATACTGATGTCTAAAGAAAAAGTTAGCAATTTTATTTTACAGTTGGCCTGGTTTACTGTAGTTATCTGTTGCAAACAAATAATCCAAGGCAAAGCTGTTTAAGCAGGGAAGCAGTAAAGTGGGTAATTTTTGTCCGCTATTGGTGATAAAACTTAAGCAAAATTCAGCATTTCATGTAAAATGAAAAATAAATTGCAATACTTTTGGGGGTAATTAAAGGTGTCTGTTTAAAAGTTTTACTGAACTGAAAGTGAAATGACAAGCTTACCTTTTTGTTGTTTTCCTTCCATTATATTGTGAGCAGGTTTGCAATACTGCTAACGCCACATCGTCGTCGTCGTCGTCGTCATCATCATCGTCGTCTTCATGAGCATCAATTTCTGCCACGTCTGAGTCAAGAAATCTGTCAGTTGAATTTCTGAAGAAATAAGAAAAAAAAAATCACCTCCAATTTATATTATGCCTACTCTATCTTTACATATTGTAATCCTTGAAAACCTGAAATTGGTGGAAAATCATGAAAAAAGGTATGAAATATTGGTCAACATGTCGCAAAATTGGATTGAAAATAATAAATTCCAGTTTTAAGGGCTGTTGAATTCAGTTCATCTGATGTTCCTGTACAGGCAAAATCGGGAAACATTTAACCATTTCGAGAAACATTTAACCATTTCGGGAAGTCATACCAGCTATGCAAGTCCATAAAACGCAACACATCCCCAATGACCGCTCTGGGCCCTTTCTTTCTGGCGTCGTGGTATTCGGACGGGAGCTGTTCTCGGTTCTGAACTTGCAATCATTGTGAGATGAGTCGTTATGAATTTCCAAAAGGGGCTATAAAGTAGACTAGGGTCACGCCAATGAAACCATATTTTAGGCAGTATTGTAAAAATAAACTAAATTACCTCTTTTGGTAGTAATTTCTAGAAGATGCATTTTTCCTTAAAGTTTTTCTCAGTTTAGATCTTGTATTTGGAGAATTCCTTATAGTTGGGAACTTTGAGTAGAGCTGTAAAACAACACAGATATATAAGGATAGAGTTAATGCATTATTTAGCACTAAAACCGGGCATTTGGTTTCAGTGGAAACAGCCATAATGACTTCTTAATAATCGCTTATTTAATCGGAATCACCAACCTTCAAATAGTAGGTTTTGGTGATTATATTGCCAATAAATTTCCCAGCGGAATATCATTATTTGCCGATTACAGGAAGAATTCAATCAAACATGATTGAATTAAAATTGGTTTGTGTGTAGCCCGGGGGGATCACTCACATAAATGGTCTGTACGCATGTGTGACCAAAAAAACAAGTAAAAGGGGTGTTTTTTTTAGGCAAAGCAAGTTATGCGCGTGACGGGCTTAGGGTTTAAAAAACAGTGATTTTCAAGAATAAGGGTAGTTTTCTGAAACTGGACAACTTGTTTAGGGTACCTTTTCAAATTTTTGGTAAATTATGAGTCCAAAAGGGTACATTTGTTGCATTTTTACCAAAAAAAACTCATTAGGGGTAAATTCTACACTAAATTACTTTATTAAGGGGCTAAATTTGCTGGTAGGGTAAAACTTGTTTAGGGGTGTTTGAAAAAATTTGGTCACGCATGCATTACACTGTCATATTTGAGTGGCCCCCGGGTGTGTAGGGCCTACATGGATACATATCAAGTATTTATATACTGAAGAAGCCCATTTTCAGTGTCCCTTTACAAAAAATGAATTTTAAAAGTTACACATGTGAACAAAAAGTGTCTCAACTGACATGCAATAAATGATTTGTATTTGTATACAACCTTAATTAGGTTTTTAGAATTTAATTCTTATTTTCATAAAAATATTGTAGTAAACAAAATACTGAATTTTGTAATATATAATGAATATGCTCAGGTTAACTCATTTTGTCAGCTGCATCTGCAAAACACACCAAATAGTGATAAGTGAAGTGCTGCAGTGGAAACACTAGCATAATCAGATAAATGGTGATGGCTAACGCTATTTTAACCATCGGTTTGTTAGCGTAAAATAGTGATATATAGCCCTGTAGAAACATGCTCTATGGTTATAGTTATAATAAAACTTAATAGCAAAATCTGACATTTTTGTGAGCACTACGTTTATTGGCGGGAATTTGCATTCTTAAGGGAAGGGTATGAACGTTTGGACAGTATTTATTTTGGGACATTAGAGCACATCAGACATATCGAATTGCATTCTGAATACGAAGAATGTCATTCTGATATCAAATAACTTTGATTTTTTGAAATTCGCAATTTAATACACGTTTTAAATCATTAAAAATTGATATATTTGATATTTAACAGTACTTGAAATAAACTTTATAAATCTGATGATGTATACTTAAAGTGTATGTAGGTGGGATGAAAAGCTGACGATCAATTGAAAATTTTGACCTTTCATTATTGAAGATATGGATTTTTTCCCAAAACACCAAAAAAATTAGGTCTTTTTGGGAAAAAATCCATATCTTCAATATGAAAGGTCAAAATTTTCAATTGACCGTCGGCTTTTCCTCCCTGCTACATATTTAAGAATATATCATTATATAATTTACTTCGAGGACTGTTATATATAAAAAATAAGAAAAATATCAAATTTTTATAATTTGTCATAAAATTTGTATTATATTGTGATTTTCAAAAAATGAAAATTATTTGATATCAGAAAGACATTTTTTGTATTCAGAATGCAATTCGATGGGTCTGAGGTGCTCTCATGTCCCACAAAAATACTGTCGAAATGCAATAAACGCTCATTTTAGATCCCTTAAAGCTCCTGCACATTGTTATTTTATAACCAAAATATGAAACAACAGAAAAACAATTAACTTACATTTGATATTACTGCCTCCACTTTGTGTGATTCTCTGAAGGATTTGACATCTTGAATAGTCATCTGCTCTTTGGCTTCAGCCTACAAAATAAAGAGAAATTATGATTGTATTTGTAATATAAGCAGATGTGGAAAATCTGGACCTTTAGCTGTCCTACATTTTTGTAGCATATAGCCAAAAATTACTTGAAATGCACATGATAATTATGTGGCCTCTGATTTACAGGCATACTATGTGTAATTATATAACTTGAGGCTTTGTATGAACCAAACTGCTATGATCATGATGATATGGCTCTCACCATTCTTAGCATAAAGTTTTGATATGCATCTAATTTGCTTTGTAACAATCAAGTACAGATAGGCCTACACCTCACGTAAGGAAGTCAATTAAAATCAACATTCATCTGTAAAATATATAATGATGATTGAACCATAGATATGAATGAAGTCTAGAAGATTAAAAATGACTTACCAGTAACAGTTTCCTTGCTGTTATATCTGGCTTATTTCCCATATAATCATTATGATTATACCGCAATGAAACTTCCGTAGCGAGACCCGTTTGTGTTTCTACAGTCTTCATATTATTAACCTGTTCACATCTTGGCACTGGGTGCACAGTTGGGTTTTGCAGGTGTTGGTACCATTGTTGACAACAGCTGCAGCATGCAGGCCTCATGGGAACAAAATGTTGCGAATTGGCCATGACAACACAACATGCAGTAACAAAATTTGTTTCAGAATTGGTAGTTTTAAGCAGATGAGTTAATTATAAAGATCTCTGGTTACACAGCAATGTGTACAGAAATACCTGAATCAGGACTTCAGTTCATGGTCAATGCTGGCAATATAGGCTACTTGTTGTAAATATTAATATTGATCCATTTTTCCAACAATGCAAAAACCACTTATGCTATAGATTCTTGCTGAGTGCTGATTGGTTGAAAATAGGTGATGCATTGTACACTCCTATTCATTCAATACCAAGTACTTCAGCAATTTGTATCTTCACAACTCCATCCTCATGAATATTCAGAGTGGCTTTGTAAAATCAGCTCATGAGGCTGATGTCCATGATAATTAATTGAATCTTGAGTTGAATGCTCTACACAACAGGCTCTACATCAAATGCTTTGGATGGATAAAAGTTAATAGCATTCAAGTTCAACTGTACAACATTTTGGTTGAGGAATCATCTTGGCCTATATCAGCTAGGGGCCTATATCATATACATGCTTTTATACTTAGCCACCAGAGAAGCAGACTCCTCACAAGATGGCATCATTATTTCAGAGATTGGCAAGAATAAATTATAGACTTTCAAACGTATGTAGCTTTGGCCTGCCCAAGCAGGGAAGCAAGATATTCTCACTTCCTTCACCCAAGCTACCTATCATATCTGATCAAAATCAACAAGACTATGGCAGTGAACAAAATGAGATTCCTTTATGGAAAAAGGCTACAGGTATTTTGTGTGCAACAGTGCTGGCTACATTTGCAAATGCAACCCGTGCCAAGACTGCTGGTGATGATGGAAATAAAGGTAAGAATTGTTCCTGGGGAATTGTTTTAAATTAACAAAAAAGATTATAATATAATATAATTTCATTTTACCAATTTTGTGAATCCCTATCCAAAGAGAAATAAACTGAAAAGACAATAAGTATTAGGTCTATAAGTATAATATTATAGTTTACATACACTCATGGCATTTTGCAATCATAACACCTTCTGTAATTTTTGTTCTGACTACTATATAATGCTTTTTTATGCAAAGTAGGTTTCAATAAGGCCACTACTGGTAGTGGAAACATTTAATTCATGTACTTATCAATGAACAATAGCTGTCACAGATAATCAATACTGCTGTATTGCTATAGTAATGCTTATAGAATTATGCATTAAAAATAAGGCTTACAAATTGTTTGATTGGTTTAAATTAGGGTAGGTTGGTCGGCAATTTTTTTTAAAAACTTTTTTTACACACATTGTAAGCTGTAAATTGCGATTTTTTACAATTTTGTTGCAAAAATATAAGGTCAGGTCTATTTTTAGGGTCGGTCGGGTTATGCCAATCAAACATTTTTTGGGGGGCCTAACACATTTTGATACAGATAATTAATTCCTATTTATTATTAATGAACTTCAGGACAACATTATATGCAAAAGTGATAAATTAACAATTTCATCCTTTTTTGAGCATGTGATGTGCTTAACCGAGGTACAGAAAACATACCTGAATAAAATATTTGACAATAACATTTTTGGAATGTTGATAGTGTTTTTTTATACAAAACATTTTCATGATCTTTATGTAATCCAACATTTAAATGTTATTAAAACATTTTGACCAAAATCAATTTTTTTTAAATTACATTTTAAAAATATTTTCTGTTTGCTGGACAAGGTGCTTTACTTCATACTTTTCATAAACAATTCCAAAGTTCAATTTATAAACAAATTGCATGTGTATTTATTGAAATATTCTGTAAGTTAGTTTGAGCTAAAAACATCATGGTTTGAGATATCACATGATAAGAATTTGACAATAATTACATTTTCTCATATTCTATTTCTATATAGGTGACCTTGTGCCAACTTGTAACTGCCTTTCTCATGGTTGTGGAGGAAAGCCTAGAGGTAGGAAAACAATAATTTCTCATAGAAAGCAGGACTTAGCACTTCATGCAGGGCAGACATCAGCTTTACAACAAGACTCCCGTGTAACAAGGAGGCATGATTCAAGATCATCTTGTGGCCAGTGGAATATGGAATATGATCCAACTTTATACACAAGAGGAATTGCCATTGAAACCATATATCCTGGGGCAGAAAAGACAACGATGCAAGTGTTGGCAGAACAATTCCTAATGTTTACATGCAACAATGGTATGACAAAGAAAAATGTAGGCCAAAACTTTGCAACTCTAAAAGCAACGCTGCCACAACCCAACTCTGTCCCTAGCTCATACAAACAAGCCCATTCAATGATTAAGCCATTCCTAGTTCCCCTTCAAAGATATGATGTATGTATCAAAGATTGCATTATTTACAGAAAACATGCAAATGGAAAAGACTACTCAGAATTAACTCAATGCCCAGAATGCAGCACACCTCGTAAGAAACATCCCAACAGTCCCAAACCACAAAAACAATTTATCTACATGCCGGTTGGACCCCGATTAGCTAGATGGTTTGGTGAGACGAACCTTGCAAAACTGATTCAAAATGGTGCTGTTGAAACTGATGGTAGGATAGCTGATTATCAGGATGGAAATGGATTCAAGAAATGGTTTAAACCAGGAGGTGCGCTGCATGGCTATAACAGTGGAGCTGTACCACTGGGCTTGTTCACTGATGGTTTGAATCCTAATCGCAACGATGCTCTTCAGCGTTCAACATGGCCTATTTTATTAACTTGGTTTTCTCTACCATATGAGTACAGGTCTCTCCTAGGTCCTCTCATGTTGATTGGTGTTGTTCCTGGCACAGGACCATCAGAACCTGAAAATTTAGATCCGTACCTTGATATTCTAGTCGACGAGATGTTGCAACTAACTGATGTCAAAACTTTCAATGCTTACCTGCAAGCACCCACCAAAGTCAAAATCCGTGTACTGCATCATATTGCAGATTTTCCTGCATTCAGCAAATTGCTCCAGTTACCAGGTCAGGCATCTTTAAAAGCCTGCCCTTTCTGCAAGGAAAGCGGGGAATACTGTCATGCTCTGAGCAAAACTGTGCACCTCTCAAACAGATGCTTCTTGCCTGTTGATAGTCCTTTAAGGAAGAAAAATGGCCTATTTCCATCAAAAGAGACAGTGAACCAAACTGAGCCACCAAAGTACAGGAAAAAGGATGAAGTATATCTACGAAAGAAATATGACACATTGAATAAAACAAATAAGGACAAATTTCGCAAAGAAACTGGTCTTAAAAGGACATATGCATTAATGAGGCAACCTGAACATGATAGAATAGAGCAGATGTCCCCTGATGCAGCCCATAGCTTTTCAGATTTGTTAGGAACAGTAATCAATTTAGTAGCAGGCAAAGTCAAATCTCAAGGAATAGCACTATCAGAGGAAAAGTACAAACGCTTTAAGGATATCTGGTTGCCCAAAGACCATGAAAGAGATGCAGAGCCACAGCGCAAAAAGCGCAAAAAGACTGAAGAGACTGCACCATGGACTTTAACAAAGGAAGCATTAAAGATATGTGATGGACGAGGAAGCAAAATCAAATATCCCCCAGGGTATGCCATAAAGAGTGGACCACTGTTCTCCAAACCGTGGCTGATGCCTACGATGGACAGCAAAATAAAGGTATGTTTGCTTTAAAGTTTAAGTTTATAAAGCTCCAAAATGTTTAAATTTCATAGACATTTTTCATATATGTAATTTCAGTACAAAAATAAATTTATTGTCGTTTCAAAATTTGAATTACAGAAAAAAAATAAACACATTGATTGTGAAAGTGACTATAAATGAACATTATTTAAAACATAAAAATAACACTACAAAGTACAAGACACACCCCATCCATTATACATGTGTTAAGTTTAACTGTTTGCATTAAGGGGATACTGCACCCCTGACCAATTTTGTACCTATTTTTGCATTTTTCTTAAAGATTATAGCGCATTGGTGACAAGTAATATATGTATATTATAGGGGCAAGGACTACCTGCACTGAAAATTTAATTTCAGCACAGACAACAGTTACAGTCAAAAATGAGGGGAAACCAATATTTGATCAATAAATCAATAACTAGGCTACTTGCCTTGAGTTGCTGAATTTTCAGTGCAGTAGTCCTTGCCCTATATTAAATATACATATTTTACTTGTCACCTATGCGCTATAATTTGTGAGAAAAATGCAAAAATAGGCACAAAATTGGCCAGGGTGCAGTATCCCCTTAATGCTATGTGATGTGCAAAATGTGGATGGTGTGTGTAAATTTAAACTATGGATTCACCGCCCGATTACAATTTATGCTTCCCTAAGAATATAATGGTGCATCTTTTATTGCCAAAGTATTGTGTAGAGGTTATGTAATACTCATAATACTATTTCTAATCACAAGTTGACATTATATCGAGTAGTTCATGCTGGGCTAGTTTTGGTATGTATAGCAGTCAAATTTGTTGCAGAGTAGACGTGTTTGCTGATAATTGCATGCAATATGGTTCATATGTCTGTTCAACATGATTATGGCTAGGCGATGTATATTGAATTGATCTCTTCTGTTGTATAAATTAATTTCACCACAGCTAAGGGTATTATTTAATATCTACTATGTAGGCCTACTGTTGCAATAACATGTATTATGGTTGATCACAGGTTTGTATTAAATTCACAATTATATTGCTTTAATTTTAACTAACAGGCAGCAGCAGATGGTGTATTGGCTTGGTGTTTGCGGGGGGCTTTTAGGCGATGTCCAGGAAACAACCCTTTACAACCTTTTCAAGATGACTGACAGTTTGATTCAACCAAGCTTTGAAGAACAGTATATCCCTGCCCTTTGTGATCAAACAAGTACAGCTCTCTCTCTACTGGAAAGGGATTTCCCTGTTTACGTACAGGTAAGTTTATACATTCAAGTAGGCCTGTAGCAAAGCATATTTGACATCATAAATCAAAACAGTGTGGAAATAAAACTTTAAAAGAGGGGCCCCATTGGAAATAACATATTCAGCTGACTTTATGTAAATAATTAAGTAAGCAAATAAATATATAACTAATTCAACTTTGACATTCAGTATTTTGAAAATAAAAATCAAGCTAACTTTGTAATAAGTGTGTGCTTATCCATTTCCCCCAATGTCAGTTAGACCTACATGTATGCTCATGACACTTCAATGGTAGTCATCTCTTGTTTTTCTATTGCAGAATATAACCACTCACATAATTCATCACATTCCAAGAGACATCCCAGAATTTGGTCCTCTCCACGGAAGATGGACTTTCCCATATGAGAGAGTCCAGTGCTGGTTATCCAGGCAAGTCACAAATAAACAGCACCAGGAGGCAACAATAATGGAGACATATGCAGTAAGTTATCTTTATTCAGTTGAAATGGGCTGAAATGTATTAGTTTTCTTTATTTAGTTAAAATCTTTGATCCACCTTTATCATGTCAATTTTAACATGATTTCTGCAGTGAACTGTTATTATGATGTCTAATAAGAGGGGACAATGCAATGAATTCAATAGATACATAATCAAAATTGATTTTCACACTATTCATACTTAAGGTACTTACATGACTCAATTATCCTGACCATAAAAAGATCAGCCTCTCATGTCAAGTGTTTAGACCAGTAGTAAATAGATATTATTGATCATTACAACTGACAGGTGAATGTATAGCATGTTAAAACAACATTGCTTCAGAATCAAGTACTATATTTTGTTTTTTATTTTCTCCCCTCCAGATATATGATTGGTGTGTCTTCTTGATGCTTAGTGGCAAAGTTACTGCATTAAAGGAAATATGTCGAGATGATTTAAAGAACAGACAAGGAATTTCTAACCTAATAGTACATATGCTGGAGCAAAATAATTTGAATGCTACAACTAAAACTGAGAGAGTTAACAGCAGGCGACAACATCTTCTGAGTCAACAATATATTCAACAAATGGTGAAATTTTATCAGATATTTTCACATGATTATGAAATCAGTATCTCGGATATTGACCCAATCGCTGTGAAAATGCAACGATTTACCAAGACAACTGATGACCACAAACACATTTTATACAGGACTAAGGATGCTGAAATGACAACAGAACGCGTTGCATCGTATGTTCGGGTTTCTGTAGATAATGGACTACAAGCAGAGTCAAGATTTGGGAGGATACAAAACTTGTTTGATCATAAATTTGGAGAGGAAACATTCACTTGGGCTGTCATTAAAATATACTTGGACACAAAACTAGAAAAGGGAACATTTTTCAACACCTCAATGTCTCATACGGATTCAGATCATTTGTACCCTGTATCGCTACTTTCACCGCCATTGATTGTTGCCGAGGAGAACAGTCGTCTGTGGTTTTTAAATGCCAAATCACAATCAAATTATTGGGATGCAAAGATGAATACACAGTTACAATATGGATTATAGCAATGTTAGAAATAAGACAACATTTCTAAGTGCCATTTGAGCACTTGTGAAAACTAAGTGGAGATGCAATATGTGATATACACCATTTTCAAACTTTTTGAGATTAAGATAACCAACATTTATCATATAATTTTAGCTTTCAATTGACACTCTACTTTCCAAATTCCAAAAGTAAACTTTTAAAAAATAATTATCAGAAGTAGCAAATATTTTATACTATATTCTATTATCTCAAATTGGGAAAAATTGACATATATAATATTTTGCATCTAAATTCTTCAAAATTTATGGGCCCTCTTCAATATTTTTATTAGCATATCATATTGTTCATTTTTTTTCTCTTTAAAATGCACATTCACAGATGAAAAGAATCTTTGTTTTGTTTGTTTTTTCAAATAGTCATTGGCACTCCGGTCCACACAAACGTGTTTTTCCCATAGATAACGACTGTGTCATCGTATTAAGATATTAGTACTGCGTGTCCGCTCAATGTTGTCGTCATACTATGTCATCATACTACAATCATGTCATCATTCACGAATGATCAAAATTTCCATCATTGGGCCAGTTTTTAGCATGATTGTGTCGTAATTGAAAATTACCTCTGTGTACGCATTTTGTTGGTGTATATACGTTTACTCAATGGTCTTCATAATTGCTGTAGAGTGAATTTATTACAACACAATGACGAGGTGCTGACCGTGTGGACGCTCGCATCATTCATGTGTCATAATCATGTTATAATCGGGTAATTAATATGACACAGTGACGAAAATAGTGTGGACTGGGTCTTAATAAATCCCCGGAATAAATCATCCCTTCACATAAGGGGTATCTCAATGAATGATTATGTTCAGTTGAATGAGATTACCTCTCTTGAAGGGATTAAACTAGATCAAGTGCCCATGTCAAACTTGGTATCTTTTGTATTATCTCATCTAAGGTGTTCTGGTGAGTCACTATGAAGTGATTATGTATGTAGTTAAGTACAATATATTTGATTAACAAACAACATACAGTAAATTTTGAAAAAAAGGATTGCATTTGAAATGAAAGAAAGAACTTTTGGTGTTTATCATGTGTTTGTAGCTAAAAAAATTCTAAATTTAAATGAATGAAAATTCACTTCAGATATTCAAGATAAGTTTATTCTTGTGTTTTGAACTGCCTTAATTGCTGAACTCAGTTTTTTTCTTATAATCTTAACAATATTTCCAAGCTGAAATGGAAGAGAAAAAAAATGATATCAAAACATGGTTTATTGCTGTGTAAAATGTTACTGTTAAGGCCTTAGAAAAGCATTTTTAGGTGCAAACAGGACCTCATGCATCAACCCTGTCTGAACAGAATGAGCCACAGATATTGGAACACAATATCTGTGGCTGAACAAACTTTAACATTGAGGATACATTACAATGTAGGGTTCAGTTGAAATGTGTATTGTCATTTTATATTTGCTGAGAAAATTAATAAATT
Organism: Amphiura filiformis; assembly: GCF_039555335.1. Taxonomy (NCBI): domain Eukaryota; kingdom Metazoa; phylum Echinodermata; class Ophiuroidea; order Amphilepidida; family Amphiuridae; genus Amphiura; species Amphiura filiformis. Next base: position 100,651 of record NW_027305527.1, read on the forward strand.
CATTTTAATGTTGATACTGTTTTACTATGTAATGTATATTGCTTTATCTAATTTTACACTATTCCAATTTACCAAAGTATACACAAAATATATGTTGACTATAATATTGTGCCCATATAATAATATCAGTAACTCTCTGATCATTATGGAAATTATGGAAATGTGAGAATAACTTGAGTTTTGAAAAGCAAATTCTTGAACTTAGTGATTTGCCCAATCAGCCTCTCTTTTTCCATATCTAAAAGTATGTGTTGGGGTGGGGGTGGGTGTGGGGAGGTCTTTCATCACAAATATTAAAACAAAATAAAAATACTGAAAAGGGAAAAAAGAAAGAAAGTGCAAAAATATTAAAAATTATGCCCTATGCCAGGTCCAATTTTGGGCTGTTTGGATCAGACATACAGGCAAATCACAATTTCAGAAATACTTCAGTTTCTAACAGCATAAACTGTTAAGATAGCACGTCTACTAACATCCAATCATGAAATAAAATATGCATAATGTTGTGATTTTAGTATTTTAACATTAAATGTTGTAATTTCTCCATTCTCATGTTCACCAACCATGACCATTTCCAATCAATAAGCATGCCAGAGAGGCCAGAAATTTATGACCAGCTTAAGTCAACAATGTAATAATAGTGATAAGTGGGTGCCACTTATCTTCTAGACAGAAAGTCTGGGTGAGCTAAATCTCACTGGATTTACCTCGCCTTTCCTCGCCCTTTCTCGCCTTTCCTCGCCATTCCTCGCCTTTCCTCGCCATACTTGCCCAGGATCTGAGCAAGACTTAATTTAATTATCTCAACCTCGCCATTCCTCGCCCTTTTTTATAGGCTACCTCGCCTTTCCTCGCCCTTTATCGCCACACCTCGCCTTTTATCGCCAAAAATGGGTACTTTCTCGACTTTGTGGGTTTCTAGTGTAAATGACATGATCAATAGGTCTATACTGTAAAGCTAAGATTAACAAAATAGAATTTTTACTGAAAAATACACACATACATCGGTACTCATTTTATAATCCCTTTCCAAATAGCTACAAATTTCTTTTGTCGTGGACAAGATACCTACCCTGTCAGAAGTCCAATCATGTCTCCACATGAAAGATTGGCATGATGCCTGTAATGAAGTGTGACCTTCTAGCTGCAGATAAACTAGAAGGGTCAGGAATCCTTGGTGGTATGCTCTAGAGGGCTGCTGTGGCGAAGATGGCCAAAATCCCATTTTGACAAGTGGCACTGGGAGGGATTGGCATTTGCATTACCACTGTGCATTGGAAAACTTGCCCTGAGGAATGAGGAAAAACAAGTTTGTATGACAAGTAATTTTTGTTGCCTTTCTGCAAATCAACTTTCCTTAGGTATGATACAAACTATAATAAGTTAAATGAGTTGGTGCACAAGTCATAAAACACAAATCTTAAATATGGGGTATGTCATGTCCGAATAATATTAAATACATTCGAGGTAGTAGGTTAGCAGCATGTCAGTAAGTATCTTAGTTCAGCAAAGTACATTACATAAGTGTTAAAATCTAGGTTTCTAGAAAAAATGAAGTTAGGCTTGTACGTGTATGGCTTTTAAGTACAGAAAGCCAAAAAATAAGGTACCAGTTGTGTTCACCCCTGTATACACCCCTGTGAACATAACTTAATTTTTTGGCTTACTGTAGATACATGTGCTATATTCAGGTCAAAGTACAAGTGGATGCATTGCCTGCCTACATGTAATAATATGTAATGCTTACCACTTTCATCAATAACCTCCATTTCTGTGTTCATCTTGTGACTCTGGCACTTATGTGGCGATTGCTCAACTCTCCTTATGTATTGGTATGGCTCAAACATATCCTATATTAAACAAGTAAAAAGAATTCTTTTAGCAATGTTAAAAAAAATGTTCAATGTGTATAGCTACATGTAGGCATACAGGGTGTTCCAATGAAACAGAATCCATATTGCATCCTCTTTTTCTCACATTTCTCAAAGTTGATAAAATATATTTTGTTTTGAAAAGAAACATTTACCAAAAAAAATATTTCAATTGGCTCACAACTTTTGAAGATGCTCTTTTTAAGAAATGTACCAGTTTTTCACTGTGACCACATATAGGAGGTTTGGCTGCTTCAAAGATGGAAAAAGGAGTACACATTATACCATTCATGAATATTAAGCATTCCTCAATGATAACTTTAGAATTGAAACAGGCTTTACCGGTGGACTCATGGGCTATGGATTTTGTTAAGTCAGTGTAAAATTGTGGGCAAAATGGATGTGGGATTTTCTCTTGCTATACTTGCAATTACTAATTTTTCTTGGTCATTACAAGCCGACGACGAACGTCGGCTTGTTCTGTCTTCTTCCAATTCTTTCTTCTTCTTTCTTCTGGCAACCAATCAAAATGCTCTAGCTCTGCTAGGCATTGACAGATTTCAACCATATTTGACCCAAATGACCACTGTGTTAGGCCAAACCTTCCATTCGACTTTGACCTGGCTGTGACCTTTGACCTTGACCTTATGGTCAAAATGTTGATTTCACAAAAATGCTACTCCTTCCACAAATTACATGCAATGATCATGTGACTCATGCATATGAATCAACGTTAACCAGTGCTCATTTCGGTACATTTTGCAGGGGTCAGGTCAAAGAACAGCTGGGGTCAAATCTTAGCATTTCAATATCTGGACATCTGTAAGGGTTATGGGGCTCAATCTCGGTGACTACAAACTTTGTGACCAGGGAACAATTTGGAACATTCTGCAAGGGTAAGGTCAAAGATCATATCAGGGTCAAATCTTAAAATTGCATTTTCTGGACATCTGTAAGGAGTACGGGACTCAAATTCGGTGACAACAAACTTCATGACCAGGGGAAAACTTTTGGAATATTTGCAGGGGGTGGATACCTCCACAACACCAACACACCCTTAGCTAGATTTGTGGTCTAGGACCACCATTTGCCACTAGGTTATACTTTTATTTTTGGGGGGGCGGGCGATGGGGGTTGGGGTGACCATTTAAGTTGAGCATTTGCTCTGTATGGTTTGCCCACATTATTTGTCATGTACTGCATAGTAAAATAAACTGAAACTGAAATCAAATTATACATTTCTACACTTAAGAGCAAGAAGAAATGCATATAACAGGCACATCTCATAATCATTTCAGTATAATTTCCTTCACATTGTGTTTACCTCATATAGATTCCTGTCATCTGATTAGTTAAAAGTGTGGTCGTTGAATTGTATGTCTGCTCATGGAAACAAACTATTGACCGGTGTGCACCCTGATCCAAATACTGTGTGGCGGCCAGTGTACGCAGTTTTGGTGTACTAATACGAGTGGAACAATTACGCGTTTTGCGGTCAATCAAACCCTACACAATCGCACATCCACGTATATGTATATCAATTCGGTATAAAAAAACAAAACAAATATTAACTGCTTTATATTCAGGACATGGCTAAAATTATATAGGTCCGTGGTGGAGATCTCAAAACCATGCTATGACCCTAAAGCTTAACAATGCCCCTCATAGCAGTCAGTTTTTGTGTAATATGTACTTACACCAGTCCAAATTTGAATATTATGAAAGGGCTTGGCAGAGTGTTGATTGTGCACACATGTTGTGCACATCCTGGTTCTGCACTGTAGGCACTTCACCTCAAAATTGTTGCTATCATACGGGGCATCACATAGTGGGCAGTCCTCCAGGCGCGAGACACTTTGTTCCACCACAAAAGCATCAATAAATTTGTGCCTTAGTGATGCCCACTTTTGTACACTGTTCTCTTTCCTTCTCTCATGTGCAGTTGGTGCATCGGCTTGGGGGACATTAACTGGATCCGGATTCAAATCCTGCTGTTGTTGCACTACTGGAAATTGAAGAATGTTTTCTTCATTGATGTCTGGCTCAGCAGAAGTCGTACATGTCAGTAGTTCTGATATTGTCTTTTTTCCGACTGTTCTTCTACCTCTTGGCGTTATCTTCAATTCTTCAATTGAAGAATCCTGCACGACAAGTCGTGGCCGCTTTGTATTTCTATAAAGAAAATAGAAAATAGAACAAAACAAGATGAGAAAAGAACAAAAAGATATTTATGAAGAATTATTTATAGGCCTACTGCAAGATCAGTAGCCATTAAGCTTTACTCAAAATTGGGCAAATACAGATTTGTACAGATGTATGTTTTTTAAGAGTAGTATCGCTTGGCGACTAGTTTGCAAATATTTTAGGTTGCATACGGCAAGTGCATGTGGAAACATAGTAATCGCATTGGTAAAAATTTTGTCGCATTTGGTCGCTACAGGGCTGGCCACAAGGCTCGGTACTCGTGCCCATCCTTTTCAACGTGTAGTGTCCGACATGCGCAATACTCCCGAGTATTGCATCACTCTTTTGATTAACCATTCATTATAAAGAAGGATCTCGGCATGCCAAAGACAGTCTACTCATCTTTTTATCTGGTGAACAGATGCGCCAACCGAGGACTCAACATCTCACTCAATCGTACCAAACACTGAAGTTGCCCTTAAATGATTCGGATCTTACCTTTCTGAACGCGACCAAGACTGTTTCAAATCTGTGGTTGGTCACATGAGGCTGATCGGTTTAGAGTTATCATTGGTCTGAAAAATTAACTTTCTAATATTGATATTGAAACATATACCTCAACAGTTTTGGTCAATATCTCTACTAACTGGAACTATGAAAAAAAAAAGTTGAAAATGCATCCCGTATTCTGGAACAGCCAATTGATAGAAAAAACAATGAAGCAAATGTCAGCAGTTGTTTTCTACCAGGCTGTTTTTCTATCAATTTTGAAAATGTCTGTCCGTGATTAAACCGATCAGCCTCATATACAGTTTATTTTCTACTCGGGTCCAATTCAAGATATTTTGAATGCTCATGGAATGGTGTATGATGACGATACACAAGTGTACATGTATATCATGTCCATGCTGACATCAGAACTCCTATTGACAAAATGATGGAAGACCTGAATACGCGGATTTAGGGTTTGTGCCGAAATTCCTTCACACAATGCAATATGCGTATTGCATAACAAAGAATATTGATTTTAAAATCTCAAAAAGTATAGAGCATTGATGACAAGTAAAATATGTGTATTATACATGCAGGGGCAATGACTACAACTACTGCACTGGAAATTTTAATTCAGCACAGACAGCAGTTGTGGAGTTACAGTCAAAAATGAGGGAAAACCAATATTTGATCAATAATTCAACAACTCTTCCTATACCTTTGTACAGGAGCCAACCGTTGTTAAACCGTGATGAACCCACACTTTTACTGTAGCGTATACTCGACGCATAAGCGAGACTACGCGTTCTGCGCGAGAGCGTAAAATTCGTCATGCCTGGAACCTTTGTGCGTATGCCAGCTTACAAGTTGAATTCAGTATTTTTCAGGTAGCGGCTAAACAATGCCGGTTTATTCTGTAGTTTTATTGCTGATATCAAAAGAGAAATCATCGAAGTTTTTGAAAGGCTGAGTGGCAATGATTAACTGACATTCCTCGTAAAATAATCGTGAATTATACGATATTTAGCTTCTTTTCATTGTTGAAAGGATTCAATCATGTTTCACCGTTGTTCACCACCGTTTAACAACTTCGCGTCGGCGCGTCTGCGTGGTTTACTTCGCCGGCCCTCAAGTAAACCACGCAGACGACGCAGCCGCATCGTTGTTAAACGGAGATGAACAACGGTGAAACATGATTGAATCCCTAAATCAATAACTACTTGCCTGAGTTGCTGAATTTTCAGTGCAGTAGTTGTAGTCCCCCCTATAATATACATATCTTACTTGTCACCAATGCGCTATAATTTTTGAGAGAAATGCAAAAATAGGCACAAAATTGGCCAGGGGTGTAGTACCCCTTTTATTATTGTCTAATTATATTGACATATTGTCTGATCTGGACCTCTTGGGAGATCAGTACTTATGTACTGAAAGAGCTTTCCAGAATAATGATAGATGAATGAATGAATGAATGAATGATCAGTCCGCTAGCACAAAAGCCATTGCGTCAATAGAAGCCCCCCCCAAAAAATATGCGCATGTTGAGTTATACATGTAGGCCTTTATAGATGACATTCCCATAAAAAAGTGAAATTTTTGAATTCTTAATTTCATGGTATATGACTGTGAGACTATAAGTCGACTTTCAAATCCTTGAAAGTACTTATTAAAAAGAGGTTTATTTTATAAATAACAGTTAAGCAATGATAATCCCTAGATTCAATCCTGTGTATTGCATGAAACTAATTGGCCCATTACTCTGAATAGCAATTTTGTAAAATTATCAAGGTATCATTTACAAAATTATCTTGAAAAGTATTGATGCTATAATCTAATTTTGGTATCATTTTAAAGCTTGTCTAGTGCTTACATTTTATTCAAATCATGACATATCAAAAAAGTGACTTGTTCCTGGTTTTGTCAGAGCGGGTCACATATTTTCTTGACTGTATTATAATATGAAATGGTTTTAGTATCTAATTTTGAGTGTGTACTTACATGTATGCATTTCATGTAGTTTAAGATTTTAGCAATGTTCTTCTGTATCTTGGTTTTTCTATGCAAGCACCTTGGGGTAGTGTTTTCAATGTAAGGCGCATTTTATAAATCCCACTTATTATTATATTAAACAGTACTTTAAAAAAATTATAATATTATGTAGACAAATCCAATTTCTACTCATGAGTCACGATTTAGACAGTTTCATACTGAAGTCATGGGCTATTTATTCAACCATGGTAAGTATTATAGCAATGTAGTTGGGTATGCCCTTATTATGTAAAATGAGGTGGTCCTCTTTGCCATTACACGCTACAGAAATTCCATATTTTTCAAAGACTCTGATGATGGTTCCCTTCTATCAAATGACTATCATTGAAGACTGAGTTCCGCAGTCTATTTCAAAATACTGACTTCGTTTTACATCAAGAAGAACATACATGTAATAACTGCGACTTAAACGTGATAGACATGCTTATTAACCGCAAAGAAATCTTTTGCATTTTATAATTTTATTCTTATCCATTATACTTTTATGATTTTGTGCAATACGAAAAATAAAATACAAAGAGCGTGTTTCTAGTGAGCCAGATTATGCAATATTTAGCTGGACTGCCACGCAGTCTATATTTGTTTCTGTTTTACTCAGCATTGCAAAATCTACGCGGTAGTTTAGCTAAATAACGGAAAGATTGTCTCACTATAAACACGCTCATTGTGTAACAGGTAAAATCCCGCTCCGATTCAATTGTGCCTGTTACATGTACATTGTGTGCTTTATTGAATGGCCAAAAATACGCCAACAATGACATAACAGCAAGCCAAAGACGAATTCTGATCACCAAGAGCGTGTTTATAGTGAGCCAGATTATGCGGTATTTAGCTGAACTGCCACGCAGTCTATATTTGTTTAAATGTTTTACTAACCATTGCAAATCTAGACTACGCGGTAGTTTAGCTCAATAACGGAAATATTGTCTCACTATAAACACGCTCCAAGTGGGTTGGAGAAGTACGGTATGGAAGGACATTGACACTACAATGAAGGGAACCAGACACAGACCTACATGTACTGTACATTTTTCGAGGAGCATAACAAACACCAAATGGTGTCTTATGACCTTCGACATGCATGCATTCTTTTGTCGAGAGTTACATGGTCTTTCAATTTGTGCCAAGTGTCCTTGACAGATTTGATTATGCACCAGTGGTCATGAAAGGATTCAATAGATAACCTCTGCCCCAGTAATCCCAAGCTATTGTCTGAAATTGCTCCTCGGAAGATGTATCATCTATAGGCCTACTCCTCAAATGAAATTAAGTCATATAACGACCAAAAGATAAATAACTGACTATAATTGAGGACTAAGTTCCGCAGTCTAGGTGAAGCTGAGTCCTATCAAAATCAAACAGAAAACAATTTCGTGCCTAATTTTAACAGCGGGATTTTTTTCTCAAATGAATATCCAAGAACTATGTTTTTATTCAACATTTTTTATTCAACATTACTGAAAAAAAGTTTTTTATTAGACCGAGAATTTTCAAAGCAAAAAGGCGTATTTCTGAACTGTGCTGAGTTCAACATGTATCGACCGACTTTTAGCACGACTATGCGTAACAATTCGCAAGGGAAATGTTACGTGTATTCCGATTATCACTATGTCAGCTGGATCACGCTTTTGGGTTCTGCACCACGATCGATATGATCGCAACACAAAGTATATGGCATGCAACGCCATTTATTGTTCTATTGTGTCCCAGCTATGTCTGCCATTGAGGTGTAGCATGGGTGTAGGAATGCATGAAATTGGATGTAGGGGTGAAATTTTAAAGTTGATCCAATTATTCGCCAGCTTAAGTATTACGTGTAAGACACGAAATGAGCGTGTTATTTGCCTTCAAAAGGTGCGTGATCCAGTTACCAAGGAGTTATGTAACCACTCCACTTTTAATCCAACTGATCTCTAATTGTTCCTTTGGTAAAAATAAATAAATAAATAAATAAGCCCACAAAAAAACCTTCAAGAATTGTCAAATGTAGGCCTATATTCGTAGTTTTAAAAAAAGACCTGTAAAACAAACATGGCAGAGAAAAAAATCTAAATAGTGAAATACTGAACAGATTTGAACTTCATCGAGTCTCGAAGTCCGGAGTTTTCCAAACTGAGCTAATGGGGTTCAGACATACATTTGCAGGTTGAATTGTTCGTATATAGGTATGTGTTAAATAAATAACCCATGACACAGTATGAATAAAACAAAAAAGAAACAAAATAAAGCAAATAAAAAACAAAAAAGAATCAAAAAAAGAAATAATAAAGAAACAAAAAAAGAAACAAAATGAAAAACAAAGCAAAAAAAGTAGTTGAAAAAAATGAGTGTTAGATTAAATTTATCAAGAAAAGCTCAAACCCCAAAATAAAAAGAGAGCAACGGAAAAGTTTATAACGAGCCTCGTACTCCTGCACGGTTCGCTCTTCTTCAGATGATTCAAAGTCCGTCGCTTTACCAACTGAGCTAATGTGGTTAACACACCAATTTGTAGGTTTAATTGTTCGTATAGCTATATGTGTATCGATGATTTGCTCAAAACCCTTTACACTTTTGTCACTTTTGTGGATGGCGCTGTTCATTTTTTTCATTTTTGCACGTTTTCAAAAGCCCTCGATAGTAGGCACATGTGCTAACTATCGAGTGAATACGGTATTTTATTATAAATATAATGCATCCTTTCTTGCCTTCAAAGGTGTTTATCATGACTTTAGTGCCCGCTTTAGTGCATGCCCGACAGCCCCAGTACTATAAACATACTACGCCACACCGCCGGGAGTTCAAGCAATCAATTGTGCATCAATCAACAGCAGCATGTTACCCGCGGTATAAAAAAAGGGGGAGAAAGTGCACAGGTGCGAAATAGAAAGGGGCGAAAGTGCACGGGTCCAAAATTGAAAGGGTGTGAACCCGAAATTCCCCCTGAAACAGTTGTTCCTTCCTCTAGGGCCATGAATGCAGTATGTACGTAGAAATGGGGCACTCTGAACTCACGTCGCGGTGATGACGTCACACTGACGGCATCTATAGGAACAATTCACATTACGGCGACGATAACAGTCACAAGTACATGTAGCTACAAGTCTGGTCTTTTACATCCTGAAATGTGCTCACAATTTACAAACATGCACCCAAATATGTTTTGTTTAAAAGGGCATTTCGTGATCCACAGCCTCATCCCCTCACTTTTCTCAAAAAAAGTTGAGATTTTTATATAACCGTATAACTGGAACATGTACCGTACAAAATATTTCTTGGAGATTAATTCGTTTAACGAAATTACAACGTGAGGCCCCTATAATTCTATGGAGCAGTGTAATACACATAATTATGCATATTAAACTCGCAAACGCAAAATTGGAATGAACTGAAATTTTGGGAATATGCTTTTTTCGTGGATATGTAGTAATGTACTGCAAAATGTCATAAAAAGAGGATGCTAGGATCACAAAATACTCCTTTAAGTCTCATCTTCACGTGAGGAACGGTAGGAAGTGGTATTTATGAGAAAAGGTGGTATTTTAATTTTATGTGTAGGCCCTACCGCTTGTCCAAACACTCAAGTATCAGAGGATGGTCCACAATAGCGTGATTCACGTAACATGAATAGGGATTAAAAAGCTGTCACGTAGAACCATGTGCTTCTATTGTCCAATTTGCCATCAAGATTTCATATGGAAACAGTTCAGACCCAGAACAGGATCATGTCAGAAATATTAATATTTTGTTCTGGGTCTGATTATTCGGACTAGTCCAAAATATGCTTAGGAGTCTCAGACCTTCGTACGGACAAGGACAGTTAGTGGAAATCGTAGTGACGGAGGCGTGAGACAGTGAGTACCTCGGGCTAAAGTCACCCGATCCAAACCTGGGTGTCAAATCTGTCTAAACCGGGTCCGTGAGTAGAAATTGGATTTGTCTACATTTTTGTACATGAATTATGAACTTACTTTAGGTATCCTAGGTGAATTCAAATTTGCCATCAAATTGCATCGTTTTATATATCAAATTAAAGCCCTTGAGTAAACTAAGCCAAAACTGAAAACCTTTTTTTTCATAGCACTTTCCGTAGCAAAGTTACATCTTCTCAAAGATTGACTTTCATCAAAAAGATTCAGCTAGCAAAATTCCCCAAAACGGCATTTCGGGGGTGTTTCTAGATCTTAGTCTCATGGCGATGGCAGCTTTTTTAATGGAACTGCTATCAAAATCCTCTAAAATTCCATGCGACTTGATTATCACCATAAAAATCATATATTTGGGTCAAGTGAAGTATAGAAAACATATTTATGTAGGTTTCCTTCACCCACCTATTCTCGAAAAAAATTCAAATTTCTATGTAAATATGCATTGTGTTGGGGCCCGGTCTCGGCGAATTAAGCTGACTAGTAAATGTGTTAACTAAGGTTTGCCTAGGTTACCTACTTACTTTGCATGTTTGTGACTAATTTTCTAAATGCAATCCTGATGAATCTATTCCAACACAAAAAATACATGTAGTTGTAGAGCACGTAGAACTTACTTTTTAGACATGTTTAGTCATGACCAAAGAATGATGACCAGGGTCGGGAGTAGCTCGTTCACGTAGCGGTTGCGTTGTCATAAACGTACATGCCTGGCGATCGGAGTGTTATCGTCAGAGCACCTCGGTCCGACTAGATCGGGAGGATCAGCTTAATAACAGGTCAGCATTCAAAATGTCCGCAGAGCGACGGTAATTATAGTACAAGTAGCTTGCACGTTGCACCTCAGCTTGATGATTGATATTGTAGATTAAAAATCAATTAATTATAATACGTGGATATTTAACTAAATAAAAATTAAATCCCAGACATGCAAATCTCGCGGTAGAAAATATCACGAATAAGAAGCCTTATAATCCATGGGTTCCCACCGTGAACGGTATATTAATCAGTGACGTCATTGGTGTCTTTTGTGCCTGGATCTTCAAGCCTGGATCTGTGTTTAGTATGTTTATTTATTGTTTTAGGGGTGGTGCAATAATTATGTGTACCCCGGGGGTGAATTATAGGGGGGGCAAAGATTTTTTGGCAGGCCAAAAGGGGGGTCAAGCGATTTTTGGCAGGTCGAAAGGTCAAGCGATTTTTGGCAGGTGAAAGGGGGGGGGGCAAGCAATTTTTGGCACAGATATTTTGGGCACCATTTCTATATTACGCCCTAAAAAGGCGTAGGAAAACGTCACGAACACGTTCAAATATGCAAAATTTCCTGCTCGCTGCGCTCGCACTATATGTTAAGACAATTTAAGGTTTTAAATTCAGGTTCACAAAAATCTTGCATGTGTAAGGGGGGGGCAAAAGATTTTTGGCACGTCAAAGGGGGGGCAAAGGTTTTTGGCACGTCGAAGGGGGGGCAAAGATTTTGGCACGGCCAAAGGGGGGGGCAAGCGATTTTTGGCAGACCATTTTGATAATTCACCCCCCCGGGGGTACACATAATTATTGCACCACCCCTTATTACTTTATAATTTAAATAAAACTACTTTTTAACAAAAAGACAAGCTGAGAGAGAAAGCTGTGAGAGAAGAAATCTGAATGACAGAGCGAAAAAAATCCAAGAAGAAAAACCAAAAGAAAGACAGAGAGAAAAAGAATACAGGGCCATGCAATTTTTTTTTTTGGTCTGCCAAAAATTGCCCCAGGCCTAATTCAGCACCCCGTGGTACACCACCCCTAATTCTTGGGTGGGGAAAATTTGGCAAAAATCATGTGTGCGACCAGCATCATATCAATGGGTAATGCCCGATTCTTACTCCACATCGCAGTCAGGATCGCAGCGCGATGTGATGCTGCGATGCTATAAAGAATGAAATCCGAGCTAGGTTTTTACTTTATAACAGCGCGCTGAAATATCGCAGCCATGCACGTTTGTGATTGGCTACGGGAAAATCAAGGTCAGCAGAATGACCTTAACAGGAGATGCAGACCCCATGTGCTTTTAAAACATCGCAACATCGAGCAATGAATTGAAAATGTACATTTTTATTTCATCGCGCAATGATGCGATGTTTTAAAAGCATCGCATCATGCCCGGGGCATCACGCTGCAAAGTGGAGTAAGAATCGGACTTTAAGAGGGAAGGCGATGTTCTACTGAGGGAACTGCTGCAGTGGAGCTGGCTACGCATTGGAGCACACGATATACTATAGTCTGTCCACATAGAAGCACAAAGTAAATAGACCTCGGAAATTGGAGGTATGAGAATAATTATTTCTAGCGCAATGCTTCTTTGGCGCGCCAACTGCTGCGCGATTTGTACACCATGCTCTTTACGCGTCGCGTCGCGCTCGCGTGTGACGCAAAGCATCGACACCCGATGCCACAGATTTGGTTTGTACTTCTAAGTGGACAGACTGTAGTGAAAATTATAATATATAATATAATATAATATAATATAATATAATATAATATAATATAATATAATATAATATAATATGATATAATATAATATAAGGGGCTGTGCAATAATTATGACCCGGGGTTAAAATTTCCAAACGCTCCCTAAAAATTGCTTGCCCGTACCCCCCCCTCTCGGCCCGCCAAAAATCGCTTGCCCCCTCTCGGACTGCCAAAAATTAATTGCCCCCCTGAATTTGCAAACCTTAAATGGTCTGGATGCATGTTGCGAGCGCAGCGAGCAGGAAAATTTGCATATTTAAGCTTTACCGTACTGTTTTCCCAAAGCCTTTTTTAGAGCGTTTTATTAAAAAGGCGCCCCATGAATGTGCTCCCCTCTCGGCTTGCCAAAATTGCTTGCCCCCCCTCTCGGCTCGCCAAAAATTTCTTGCCCCCCCCCACAATTTTACTCTAAGGCTCAGAATTATTTCACAGCCGGCAGCCCCTAATAATATAATATAATATAATATAATATAATATAATATAATATAATATAATATAATATAATATAATATAATAATATAATATATAATTTGATATGATAATTTATTATTTTATTATTCTTTTTAAATTTTATTATTGCATAAAAAAATATAATTGCGTATTCGGGAGGCAACATCTGGGTCGGTAATGACGTCACTTGATTAATAATTCATATTACCGTTCACGGGTTTAAATACATGGGTTACAACCCATGCCCCAATTTTCATAGAGCTGCTGTTAGTTCATTCAGCTATATACAGCTCTATGCCAATTGAGCGAATGGTTGTAGCACTAATTACGAATGTGAAGCGGCTTCCAAAGGTGCTAAATTTAGTGCCAACTTTAGGCACCAAGTTTGCATTGAAGATTTGCAATAGTAGCCATTTTAGTCTTAAAATCTTATTTTACTAGAATTTATAAACGTAATCAGTTAACGTCTAACAATGTAAAAATTAAAACGTGTGATTTGAACGATGATGTTTGCGATTACGTGCGTATAAACACAGCTCAAAACGGTGTTAGAAGTTTAATGAATAGGGTAAATTGGGGTAAATGGAACGCTTAAGCAATAAATCATTTTCTGTGGTCAGGAGGGTATCCATATATGATTTTTGTTTGTTTCAATAAGTAGATAATATGTTTTTACAACTTGTTTTAACAGATAAACTCCCATTTTATGGCTTTGTTTCTTGTATCGGTCCAAATACATGCATGGTCATGGTGTTCCAGTTACCCCAACAAATTGGGGTAAATGGAACAGTGGGTTGGGTAATTGGAACAAGGGGCATTACTTGCAAGGAAGCTACATTCATAGCTATATTTACATTGAAAAGACATCAGAATATTTTATTTAACATATATTTTGTGACTAAACAAAAGATTAACAAAAATAATTTTGTTTTCATGTCTTTTTATAAACATGGTAAAATACCACGTAAAAATACACTTTCTCTCGATACATAACAGAAAAAATGGTTTTCAGATATTTAAAAAATCAATAGGAGGACTAATCTACCATGAATTAGTTATTTGTAGTATATAATTTCATAATAATTAAGCCAATTAGTAAAAAAAATATTAACATGTTATATATATTTGAAGTCAGTCAACCGTGTTCCATTTACCCCAAGTGGATCTGTTGTGGGGTAAATGGAACACCAAACTAATTAATTAGCTAATTAGCATATTAATTTGCATAATTTCATCATTAAAATCTGCTATTTTATTGTTTAAAACATTTTATGTTATTGTAGATAACAAACAAATTGCCAATATTGTAAGACAACTCTCAGCACAACATTCAAATATTTAGGAATCAATACCCTTAAATTAGTAATGTTCACTGAACCGTAGCTCCACTTCATGGTCAGTGACAACATTTGAGATTTTCTTCCACTCAAATACCGAGTAAACCCACGCTTGGGGTATGAAACGAAAGCAGAACGTATGGCGTTGGGGTAAATGGAACACTCGGTATGATGTTGCCCAATTTGTTTCTTGATTGAGGGAATTGTATTCTCAGCGTTCCATTTACCCCACCGTTCCATTTACCCCAATTTACCCTACACACACAAATTGGGCTTGTGGCTAATTTTATCACACATAGATGATAATTGTAAAATATTTTCATATATTTCATGCCAATTTTATTCAAATTCAAGATAATATAAAATAAAAAAAAAAAAAAAAAAAATAATTTGAACGAAATTGCGACCCCTATTTACAGGTAATGTCTACGCAGATCTATTTGGTGGTATGGCCTAGGCTATGTATCGCTAATTCTTTCAAAAACAGACTAAAAAGGTTAAATTGTTCTCTCGCATACGGTATGTTATGTAAAATAAGCTTTTCTTAAAGTTTATTAAAAGTTGATAATTTGATAGTTCAAAATTAGAAAGAACTTGACTGCAATTGACCACTAGGCCTACATTGCGTGCAAAGTCGAGGACGTTATTTTGTGGTCGGTACCTTCAAAAATAATGTCAACGGCAGGCGGTGGTGGAAGCGATATCGCTATACTTGACGTCGCCATTTCATTGGATTAACACATAATCATGAAATCTTTGACAAACAATTCTAAATTTGTTATGTGGTGTCAAAGCAAAATTATCTTACTCTAAAACCGGCGGAGTACGACAAAGTACCCCACTGCAAGTATGTTAATTTTCCATTTGTAATTGCCGTGTAGGCTATGATTGAGTGGGGCTGTCAGCCCTGTATCTTCGCCAGCCTCGTACGTCACGTGTTGCGTGTCCTATGCCGCCTGGTCAACGGTCGAAGTTCAGCATGCTCATGTAGTCTCTTTTGTATGCTGCAGATAAACATTCGCGTTGTGTGAGCAGAATCAACCTCTGCAACCAGGCGGTGGAGGAGACTAAAAAGTGAACGGTGTATAGCAAGCCGAATGATCAGTAATTATAAAAACCTGCACCCGACCCAGGATAAGAACAGTGGCAGCAACCCGGCTTTTCAATAACATTTGGTGGTGATGGTGACCCGGGATGGTGACTGGGGTTGTTGTGGCGCTGAAAAAATGGTACTGTATAGGCCATATTTTAATTGAAGCTGTTACAAAAAGTCAAACTCTAGTCCGAAATTCACGCGAAGATTGCAAAAAATGGTTTTTCCTTAGTGTAAGAGAGCACGAAATAGGTAGAGTTAGGGTTAGGATTTAGGGTTAGGGTAAAGGTTAGGGTTAGGGTTCGGATAAAGAATAGGGTTAGGATTAGAGTTGAGATTTGGTACACGAAAATGCCAGCAATTTAGTGCATTTTATTGGCATTTGTTCCCATGTCATATTGCGGGGGCCGGGGATAACTTTAATAATATTGACTGAGTCTCAATGAAATCCACGTGACCCCCTCCCATCAAAATTCAAAAGTTTCCAGAACTGAAATCTAGAAGACGGCAGCTATGATCTATCGATGTTATGAAAAGTATGACAACAATGCAGACAGTCTAAGT